>NC_025995.2:114724331-115017484 GCF_000442705.2 Elaeis guineensis
GCATTCGGGAGAAGGTCGAGTAAAACAAAACATTTGTCGAACTTCCATTATCAACAAAAATTCGTTTTACATCATAATTTGCTATTGTCGCCGACACAACAACAGCATCGTCGTGGGGAGTTTGGATGCCCCGAACGTCGTCCTCTGTGAAGGTGATCACGTCGTCCGGGCGCGGCCTTTTCGTCGGCTCCCCTCCCGCAGACGTCCCCGGGCCCAGCCGCCTGGAGATCATGCTGATGACTCCGGCCGTCGGCTGATTGTTCGTCGCTTCTTCAGTCGGCTGGGGTCATCGATCGGCAACTGGTTGGGTCGGCGGATCCTTCCGAAATTTGCCGAGATACCCCCGACGGATGAGAGCTTCGATCTCATCCTTCAGCTGGATGCACTGCTCGGTGTCGTGGCCGTGGCTTCGGTGAAATCGACAGTACTTCCGACGGTCGAGGCCTTTTGCCTTCAAAGGCGGAGGCCGTCGCAGGTATTCTTCCCCCTCGATCTCCATTAGGATCTGCGCACGAGGAGCGGAGAGAGGAGTGTAGGAGTCATACCTGGGGTGTGCTGGCCTCGGAGTCTGCTGCCGGGGTGACTTTTGGATTCGTCGGGGTGGCGAGACCCGACTATCGGTCGGGGGCCTGCTTGGTTCGGCGGGTTCCCGACCTTTCCTCCGCTTCTCTTTCGGGCCTCTGGGCTCGGCCAAACGTCGGTCGGACGCTCCTTCATCTGCGCGCATATACTTGTACGCGCGCTCCAGTAGCTCGGCGTATGTCCGGGGGAGGGTCTTGTCCAGAGAGTAGGTGAATCGGGACGCCCTCAGGCCCCGCTTCATGGCTGAGACAGCCATGTCTTCGTTGAGGTCCCAGACCTCGAGCGTGGCCGTGTTGAATCGCGCCACGAAGTGTCGGAGCGTCTCATTTTCCCCCTGCTTGAGGGAGAAAAGGCTGTCCGACGTTCGCGGCGGCTTTCGGCTGGTGTTGAAATGGGCCACGAACGAGTGCTCGAGCTGCCCGAAGGAGTGGATACTTCCTGATCGAAGACCGGAGTACCAGGCCCTGGCAGCCTTGCGGAGCGTAGCGGGGAAGCCGATGCAAAAAAGAGCGTCAGTTGCCCCTTGAATCGTCATGAGAGCTTTATAGCTCTCAAGGTGATCGATTGGGTCGGTGGAGCCGTCGTATGGCTCCACGTGCGGCATTTTGAACCGACTGGGAATCGGCTCGTCGAGGACCAGTCGGGAGAGAGGTTGGGCGGTCTGGAAGTCGACATCGTTCGAACACTTCTGGCCGTCCATCTGCAACTGGGCGAGTCAGCGGTCGATTTCCTCGAACCGGCGCTCGTAGTCGTCCGCTCGTCGATGCTGGGAGACCCCGGGAGTGAAATCTCCGGAAAATTCTGAGAGGGAGGCCGACGGCGTGCGCGGTCGTTTCTCCTTCCTTGCCCGTTCCAGCGGGGAAAGGGAGGGCTGCTGGGATCGTCGGTCGTCACGCCAGGGCCGCTCCTCCTCTTCTCCGTGGGAGCGCTGTTGAGGGCGCTCGCGCGGAGGTGACAGGGATCGGCGCGGTCGTCGGCGGCTGCTCCTGGAGGGCATCGGACGGGCCGCCGGCTGTTGCTGGAGGCTCTTGACTGCGTCCGTCAGTACGGTCATCTGCCGTACGATGGCCGCGATCTGCGCCTCTGTGGTCACTGCGGGACGTGGAGAGCTGGGCTCCACCGCCGGCGGTGACGGGGAGGCCTCTTCCCAGCGGGAAGAGCGCCTGGCCGATCCGGTGATCCTCGATCGTTGAGCTCTTGTCTTTGTCATCGTGTCCCCTTCCTGGCGCGCCAATCTGTTGCGGCCAATCGCCTCGTCGTCCGATCGCCGGGGAGCGGGCACCTGCAAAAACGAGAAGTCCACACTGACCGGAGGCGGCTCCAGCGGGGACCCTCCGACGGTCAAGTCAGAGAGGTGACTGGGCAACAGTGAGATGAAGACAGAGAGCTCGATCGAGGGAGAGAGGGAGAGGGAGGAGCAAGCCTGTGGTTTCAAAGACGAGGACGGAGATGGAGCGGATCCCTTGCACTGTTGCCCTCCCCGGTTTATATAGTGGAGCACGGTATGGCGCCGTCATTAATGGCGCAGACAAGTGAGGAACTGTCAACTTACTGTAGACTGTCAGAGTCGCCGTGGAAGTGTCATGTCGCCGTGTGGCCGTCAAATCACCAGGGTTGACAATGCCCTCGGCGGGACAATGCCCCTAGATAGCCGTGCCGCACGTTGCTGTCAGAACTGACAAGGTCTGGCGGCTGTACGGCGATTGGAGGAGTCGACCGACCCTAAGTCGGTGGCCAGCTGAGTGGCGTCGGGCCCCTCCGATGGTCGGCGACTCTCACGTGAGCCGGCCATCAGATCTCTGGGTTCAGTCGGTCGGGAAAGGTGCATCCGACACATCCTCAGTCGGTCGTGAGCCGATAATTAGCCGGTGATGGTGTTCGTCAGTCGGTCGCTCCGGCCATCAGTCGGTCGGTCGGTCCTTCCGGCAGTCGGTCGGTCGGTCCCTTCGACCGTAAGTTGGTCGGTCGGTCAGTTCCTCCGACCATCGATCGGTCGGTCCTTTCGGCAGTCGGTCGGTCGGTCCTTTCGACCGTAAGTCGGTCGGTCGGTTCCTCCGGCCATCGATCGGTCGGTCGGTGGATATTTTCCAACATATATATATATATATATATATATATATATATAGATCGGTGAAAATTAAATATATTTCAAAATATGTAAAAGCTAGAAGCAATCGAACCAGCTTTTGTTCGTATGCAAATTGCTTAGCTAACGACTACATGGAAAAAACTTTTGACGGTCAGTTCACTTAACGTGTAGGACTTCGTGTTGGCTAGCAATAACAACACAGGAAGCGGCAGGTTTTGTCGTGATCAGAGTGTCGTGAAACGTTGACAACTGTCTTCCATGCAGCGCCTAGTATCCCTTCTCATCTCATTCAGGAGGTTCCCTTCTAGGGTTGAGCTAGTTGGTAGGTTTGTGGTGGGTTTTCTTTTCGTGGAACTATGAGCTCAATCTCGTGGGCTCAGCAACCATCCGTGGCCGCGAGGCAGTACGGGAGATTCTTTGTACAATATCCAATGGAGCCCAAGCATTAGGCTCAACTATTTATTATATATGAATAATTTTTTATTCAACGCATCTGTTGGGAAAAAAATATACTCCTTCATCGAATTATGTCATATATCATAATTAATAAAAAAATAAATATTTTATATAATTTATTTTTTTTAATTTTTTTCTAACTAAAATATTCTTTTTTATTGAATATTATGACATTTCAGATAATCTTATCATTAGAGTTATCAAAATGGGCAAACCCGACCCTAGCCTACATGGGCTGTGATTATGTGGGCTAGATCGGGTTCGGCTCACTTGTTAAAAGGAATCGTAAAAATCCAATCCGGTTCTAGCCCACGTGGATTGTGGGTTAAGGCCGCGCCAGCTCATTTCTTTTTTTATTATTTTTATTTTTTCTCTCCACTGATTTTTATTGGACTCTTTTCTTTCTGCCCCTTTGAAAGAACCCTAGCGCATGGCGCTTCCGATCAATCCACCACCGAAGTAGAGCCCACCTGAAAATGGCCGGATTGCCATCGAAAGTCGGACGAAACCGCAAATCTCTTCCCATCGCTGGCTAGGGTTCTACCGATGGATCTCCTCCTCTCTCGCTGTACTCTCCTACACCGTCGCTGCTGATTCTCGCAAGTTCGATGATGAGGGAGTGATCGATTGGATTCTGAGAGAGGAGGTTTGGTTTTAGGCAGCATTTCGACGGAAACTCCAGCCACCGTTGGGGGAAAGAGGAATCTTGAGAGGATCCGGAGGGGCCTTAGGACGGCCTTCTTCATATTGACGATGGTGGCTTCGCTTCTTGTTTCATCTACTCCGGTGCTCGTGGCAGTCGGGGATGTGACGGTGTCGCTGGCGCTGGCGTCATGGTTCGCATGCGCGAGGTGCTACGGCTTGAAGGGTCACCGGGAGAGATATCCGAGAGAGAAGTTGGGGGGGCATGCGGGGAGGGGCGCAGGGATCGTCAAGAGGAGGGAGGGACGACGGTATGCCGAGGAGGAGGGGGTGGGTCAAAAGGAGGGAGGGCCATCGAGGATCGAGAAGGAGAGGGAGGGGAGTTCTTGCATCGAGGACCGAGAGAAAGAGGGAGGGGGGCTGGCCTATAGGCTGATCTGGCCCTAAAGCGGTTCAGCCCATGGGCTGCAGGGGTTGGGCTAAAAAGCCCACTTTCATAAATAGGTCAGAATTTTTCAATCCAACCAAATATATTTTTAGGATTAAATGGGCTGGTCCATGGGCCCTGACCCATTTTGACAGCTCTAGTTATCACGTCATATTGTTTTTTTATAGGATATAACCGGATGTTATAGGATGCAACCGGATGTCATAATATTATTATGATATCATGTTAGTTTTTATGATATCCCGATAATTATTTGTAAGATGTAACAGAATTATAAGATATAACAGGATGCTATAATATTATTATAATATCCTGTTATTTTTTATAATATCCCGATATTATTTATAAGATGCAATAGGATATCATAGGATACAACAAGATATCATAAAAGCAAAATAAAATAAAAGAAGGAAAAAAATATTTTGATCAGAACAAATTGAGAAAAAAAGCTCAGTTGCATTAAATACCTGCTCTTTTATTAATTACGCTATATAGTCCAATTAGATAAAGTGGTACATCTTTTTCATCAGAGATAGTAGATAAAAAAATTTTAATTTATTATTAGCTTAATTACATTAAAACCTTAAACTCTTTGGAGATTTTTATTTTTATTCTAAACTCGATTCATTACAATCAGATCCTCGAACTTTTATAATGTTGCAATTTCTTCCCTAAGTACTATTTCCATCGGACGATAATAACAGAAATATCATATACTATCATGTGATATGGTGGAAGTTGATGTTGCATAGAATTTAGCTGATATGGAATCCTAAATTTTTTCTTCTTCTCCATTTCTTCCTTCTAGCTATGGTTTTTATTTTTTATTTTATTATTTTTTCTTCATTTTTTTGGAGCATAACCGGCCAGAGAAGAATAAGATGGGAGAACAAAGCATGAAGGATTAAGATTAGTTATTCTCATCTTCTTCTTAGCTTCTTTTAAAACTTAGATTCTCCAAAGTTAGCTTGGTGAGTTTATAAGATTAGTTACGGATCAAACGAACCAATAATTCAAATCATTACAAATCTAGAAACCCTATCAATCACATAATTTTTTAAGTAAATGTAAGTAACAAAAAAAAAAAAAAAAAGGCAACTAAGATTTTCGTAAGCTCAAAGTTCAAATATTTCAATAGTTGATAAAAAAGATGATGATGGAAGCAGTATTAGTGATGGTTGTGGCCTCCATGGAGAAAGATTTGCAGATGGTGATGGTATAGACAGAGGTGCCGATGATGGTATAGGAGATAGAGTTTTAGAAGAGATAGTGATAGAGACAAAGTGATGAAATTGAAAATAAAAACTGTGGCTAAATAGAAGAAATGAGGAAGAAAATGTTTAGGATTCCACATCAGCTTTTTTTTATGTATCACATGATAGTACATAATATCTGGGTCTGATCGTCAGACGGAAATAGTACTCCAAAGAAAAATTATGATATTATAAAAATTTATGAATCTAATTGTAATAAATCGAAATTCAAGATAAAAGAAAATTTTTTAAAAAAATCTAAAAATTTTGAAATAATTAAGCTTTTATTATACTCAAAGCAACTTAGTTAGCGGCTTTTTTTTTTTTTTTTACTTTGTCTTGGTCTACAAGGCAAGCGCCAAGTCCATCCCATGGCACCCAGAAATATATGACCTCAAGTAAACAAGAGGCACCCGACCGAACAATCAACGCTTGCCATCGAACCACCCAAAATGCCACCCTGATAAACTGGGCACCGGATTCGACAACGAAGGTAGCCAGGATTAACTGTTGAGCACTGTGGGAAATATATAAATCCGTGTGCTCTTGGAACCCATCCTTAATTTATTTCTCCCGCCCGTTAATGTCAGACCCGGATACCTTTTGGCTTCCGGTGCTCTCCTGAGCCACTCTCTCCCTATAAAGGATCCCATCCCCGTCAATATTTAGATATCAGATGGAGCCAGAGAGGGAAAGAGAAGGAGAAAACAGAGGGTGAGAAGAAGCGAAGCATGGAGTGGCTGACGAAGAGGAACCCGGCCGAGACCAACGGGGTAAACCGTCATGGGAAGGAGAGATGTGGGGGGTACTTCCGGATGCCCCTCCACTACCCAAGGTACACCAAGACCGACTACCAGACGATGCCCGAGTGGAAGGTCGACTGCCTCCTGAGGGATTACGGGCTGCCCGTGTTCGGTGACCTCGCTCAGAAGAGGGACTTCGCCATGGGGGCCTTCCTTTGGATACGCTGAGCCCGCCAACCTGCTGCTATAAGTCATGACTACTCGGCATCCTGCTTTTCCTAATCATAGAGTCTCGCAACGTGGGATAATCGGGTTACGTTGTTAGGGTGCTGTTGGTGTACTTTGGTTTGGGTAGTTGTCATATACGTAGGTTATCTGATACAGGGTTTTTAACTCCGTTCAGGCGATCGGAGCATCACTTCGAGTTTGTTTTGCCTTTTTACGAGATGTTCTTATGGAAATTTTGTCGTTGATCATTCTAATATAACTATTCTAGTGTTGTATATATTATTATGTATGTTCCATTGTGCGTGCGTGTATATACATATAAGGATAGATTTGGATAAGGTCAATTAGATTTGAATTCACATCCGATTAAGTTAAAGTTGGACAATGAAGATTCTATATCGATAATCCAAATCATAGATATGATCTACTACATCAAAATTATTTGTATATCAAAAATCATATAATTTAAAGATTCCTGATCTATGCATCAAGTGATCAAAAGAATATATTTAATTTAATTTTATTTTGATTATTTAATTTTTGAGTAGTTGATGCATTGACTAGTAGTCTCTACATTATATAGTTTTTTTTTTTATGTGCAAGTAGTTTTGAGATAATAGATCATATTCAATAATTTGGACGATCTCTATTATAAAATTTTGATCTGATCGAATCTGAGTTTAAATTCAATCGATCTGATTCTAGTCTGATTATCTCTCTATGTGTATGTATATTTTTTTTTTTCTTTTCTATGATATAGCTCTTTTTTTATGACGAAGGAAAAGCGGATGTTTCTCGATCAGGATTTCTTCAGGAAGGGTGTGAATCTAAGATACGTTTTATACACGAAGGTTTTGGTCGGTAGTTGGGGCTAGACCACGAACTTTTCGTTTGGTCGTTTGAAATTAAAAACCGTGGCTTTTCATTCTGGAAAGAAGAAAAATCCGTGGGTTGCAACCGTTTATGGAAAGGTTTCAGGAAAGAAAAACACCTGGGAAATGCTACAGTCCTTTTTACCAGTATTATAAGTACGTGATCTCCACCATTTATTTGCAAATGATGGACTGAAAATGGATAGTCAGATGATCGGTAAGTACCGGTTTAAAAACTGGTTTTGTTGTAATTAAATCAAAAGCTTCTTCCTATATTTCCTTCTTCCTTTCCTGTTTTTTATTTCTTTTGTTCTTTCTTTTTTCTCTCCTCTCCTCCACTGCAATGTGATACTCCAAGAAGTGCACCCAATGAGAAATTATTGTCTGAACCACGCCTTGATAGACCAGCACGCATCTCGGAGCAGGCGCACGGTGGATAACGTGCAATTGAAAATTTGTGAAATATAAGGGTTAATGTGGCGTGTTAACCACTGTGAGATTTGGGTGGCCTACTTGGGCGTGGTCCAGACAATAATTTTTCGCATCCAATATTTTTTCAGATAACGCATGGTATTTTGCCGCCGCCATGTGCTTCAACCCTATCGCTCCACATGCACCACCACTGCCCCCACTAACAAGAACACCATGCCGGTCAGCTTCAGGTCTATAAATTTCCACCAACACTCCAATTCATTAACCACCGGCACGCCTCCATGTTTGCTATCCTTGATGACGGTGTCAGCTCCACCTTAGACCCATATCTTTGTCTCCGACGATCATGCTCATATGTTTAGTTCCAGGCTGACTATGCATTGAATAACTTTTAGATATTTTTATAAAATAAAGGAACTCAAAATTATTCATGTTGAGTAAGATCTTCAACTTCTTTGTCAGTGCCACCATCTTGTCTTCATTTGATAGCATCCATAACCTCCACTACAAGAGATGACCCTCAAGTACGCGGACGGTTATTTCCACCAGTATCTAAAGTGCTCAAGAACACAATGTCTTGGATTATGCTTGTCAACCATTGATGTTATCAAATTAATCTATCACCATGCACCACACCAATCATCTTATCTCTCTTTTTTATATAGACTCCATTCATCATGCTCTCATTTTAATGATTGACCCACGGAAGCGAGACCAAACTGAATAGCATGATGTACATAGTGTAAGATATAATGTGCCTAAAGATACATCGTCTTATATTACACCTGTCCATAGTGGGGTCAAGCTGTGAGTGGCTTGAATTAATGGTCATATGCTCCTCCTTTTTTTTTTTTTTTCTTTTGTTAGAAATTGCGCCTCTGAACAACAAATATGAAATCCCTCTCTAGCCTTTCGTATGACATACAAGCGGTTTGGTTATTATCTGGAGCTATACTGCCAACTTCGCCTCTGGCACATTGTTCCTCTAAAGGCGAGCAATGCTCACCTTCTCCACCAACATTGCTCACCAACAGCTTGCTCCATTTCACTGGAAAAGAACTTTCTACAATTTGATAAGCACCACCACGGAAAGTGTAGAACTGCACGCACCGCCACAGTGATTAGCTCACGTATAGAGCCGAGAAAAAAATTTACATGCCATACTCCGATCTCACGCGTAAGCTAATCACCACAGGCGGTATAGAACCGGCGTTCTGCACCGCCCGCGGTGCACAAAGAATGAATTTCTCTTTGATAACAGCAGACTCAGCGGCAAATCTCATGACAACACTCTTCAACATCCTCAGCCCAGGCTCGTCCAAAATTTAGGACCATCCTCGGCCCAAAAAAGAAACCCCTGAAGAAGGCTTTAGAGATTGAAGTTCAGCCAGCTGAACACCACTCTCGGCTTGAAGCTCTATTACTTTTCAAGAAAAATAATTGATCAACATATTAAAACCTTTTTTATGAAACAAATGTCTATATGTGTCACACTGAAAATGTTTTGACTATTTTCTTAGTTGTCCTGACAGAATCTACCGATCTGATCCCCACTTCTGCGCTGTTCTAGTCTAACCAACCAACCAACCGTCAGTAATATCTTAAAACATATTTAGATAATCCTGTAGGATCGACTAAAAATCCCATAAAAATCAGAGAATGTATGTCTTACAGAATGACCATGCATTTTTTTCGAATCAAGGTGCTTGATGCTGCAGGCAGAGAGCTGCTTGCCTCGACGAACTGATCGTTTGATGTTTGCATTATCTGATACTGCAAGCTACAAAGTCTTCACACTTGGTTTTTCCATCACACAGGGTCCATATGGGAGCTGAGTTGCAGGGATGTTGGAACCAGATTCTGGCTAATTGAATCAGTGTTATCTGTTAATAGGATATCTAGCATCATCATTCTCCTGCTTGTTGGACGGTAACTTCCTTGAGTGTGTCAGTTGGCCTCTTTGAGGTCACTGGCAAATCCACAAGCATGTGCACTGGAGCAAAGTACATGTGTAATGAAATCACGCAGATAATTATCCCCAAGAAGAGCTGCAAAATGAAGATAAGAACACATTTAACATGTTTAATACTCACAGCTAAACCAGTATATGGACCTGCACAACTTGTCATAGGACAGCATAGATGATAAAAACAACCACATTAACGTCAAAATTCAGTTTTTCACCTTGATGTCCTGAAGCTTACCTGCACACTAGGCTTGAAATTAAAAAGGAATATTGATAAAACCATTGTTAACAGCATTGCCATCGATGTTGAATATACCTGGAGGATAGAAGGAGCTGATATAATATGTATTGAAGAACAATTAACCATGAGAAACACATCACGGATTCACATAAAACTTGGAGTAGCAATATCAAGAAAAGAAGGAAAAAAATAAAAACTAGGCGCAGCAGCATTACATCCATCTGACAAAGCTCATAAGGCAAAATTAGCCAGATCCTTCATATAAAACCAACATAATAAGGTTAAGAATGTTGTGCATACTGTATAGCAATGTTTGTACTGTGGACCCTTAATTCTAGTCATGCTAAATATTGTCAGGTTCTGTCCTACAATCGCATGAGAAGATATGCAAGCAAGTCAAAATAAACAATGATGGACTTGAAAAGCCAAAGCACTATTTTATAATCCATACCATCTTACATGACTTCAAGAATTAAAATGTTGTATATCAACAAAATAATGAGGTCTGCTCATCTAAATAATTTTGCCATACTAGATTTTAAAAAGGAATGAGCATAGGCAACACAAACATTACCAATACAGTACACACATAACACACACTTCCCACATTTTAAGGTTTGTTCTTCAATCATGCTCTTTTTTTTTTTTTGTCTAATTCATAGGTTCCCACATAACACGCATAACCACACTTCCCACATAACACACACTTCCCACATTTTGAGATATTTTACAATAAGTTCAGTTGCTTAAAAATAACTCTCAAGCAGACTATGAAGTAAATTTAGGGGCAAGCCATACACCTTGGAAAACAAATCATAAATTGTAGTTATTCATTATATTTCTTGAAATCTTTTTTCTTAATTTTATATGCACCATAGTGCTACAATGTGCAATGGACGTGATGTTTGAAATTCCATGTTTGTCTGTTAGAAAAATTGCAAGTCGACTCTCCCTTTTTCCTCATCCACTTTTTCTCGCACCTCCTTTTAGAGAGAGAGAGAGAGAGAGAGAGAGAGAGCAAGGCTGGAACCAAATGTGTGTTTGTCTGTTAAGGGCCTTAAGGCAATGGATGGACAAAGGTGCACTTAGGGCCGAGGAGCGTAATCAACATTCTTTTATTTACCGATGCTATTCACACACAACCAACTGGCTAGTCTAGCAAAAGATATCTTCTGCTGCCTTGTGGAATAAATCTCTACAAGGGCAGGACAAGAAAAGGACTGTTAAGCTTCTCATTAACTTCATGGCTTATTTTCTTCAAAAGAGGCAAAAGAATGATGGATGACAACTTGGCTTACATAGCTTACTTAGAGGCACAAGACGATTAAAATTTCTTATTGTTAAAGCAATATACACTTAGTAAACAAAACAAAGCATCAACATATACCTTTCCTTAATGCAAACATTAGATGATGGCCATTGCCATTGCCATCTCCCCCCAGTTGTATGTTGTAAGTCAAATAGACAAATTGCAGGTCCAAGGCTAGGCATGGATAGTATCAACTCTAGAATTATTTTACGTACTCCTGGTATTAAGCTGTGAAAACTACAACTGAACAGCCAGTAAAGATCAACTCCTAACCACCATAAGAATGTAAAAATTGAACATGGTGAATATTCATGCCTAAATCTCCCTATCATTCCATGGGATTGATCATTAAAATACTCTTAGCTGGATTGAAAGTAGATGCTCATTGATTGCAAATGACCTGCACCACCACATACCCTAACAACAACCAACATAAGACTTTCTGAAATAGCATCCATCCCTCAGCGCATATTTACAAAATACACCATGGTCATCACACTGGGGAATCCATAAGTCAAGATTATGTTATGACATAAACAAGATTTGGGTCTACCATTGATAACCAGATCTGGCCTAGTCACTTGACGAACTGAATCATGTCAAAATTTAACAGACCAGACATGAATATTGAACTGGTATTGTTGGGTCTCATCGCGTGTGGTGAGATTTCATCATGCTGGATCTAATTAAGCAAGATAGATACCAAGCCTAGTTAACAGTTAAAGTTTGAGTCTCAGTTTAGAATCTATACCTAATCAATGATCCAGATTTTGCGTATGAATTAGATTGAAATGGGTTAGGTTCAGTTAATTTTGGACTTACATGATATGCTTCATCCTTTATCATATTTCTCAACTAAAACAAGAAGGTACCAGTCTCACCCTAAAAACATGCTATATTTATTGTACTTGTTGGCCCATCAGAGGTCAATGTAAGATCATATAAATCCTAATTGATCTAGAGGATATCCTCAAACACCATGTCTACATATTTGCTTGTGATACCATGAACCTCTTCACCTAATTAACAATATTGCAAAACTAAGACAATCTTGCATATGGTATAAGAGGTCAAAGTAATAATATCACTGTGTGGATTTCTTCCCATAACAACTTGACTTCTTCCTTAAAAACAAGCAGCTGAATTTATTCACTCTACACCTAATCCCAAATGTGTAAGGTTGCATAAGGCTCCATGTACTTGGATCCTAGGGTGTCATTTTTTGTTTTTCTTTCTCTTCCTCAATTTTTATCCACCCTTATCCCCCTGCCATAATAGTTGTAATCCACCACCAACCTCATGCCGTCATGGTAGATATCTTCATTGTCATAAGTTGCCATGGCAGTTCTGATGTGCTCCTCAGAGTCAACTAGTCCACTCCCCTCCAGCAAATTATGTACAATGGTCATTCAATCATCTCCTTTGCAGTCCCTCTTGTCTTTCCTTTTTCTTCCTCATGATCTTCCAAAATCTGCAAGATTTTTCTGCATTTTATGCTCATAAAAATCAAGAATACTCCCAAAAAGTGCAAAAATGTGCACTTTCAAGAAAATTGTTGGATTATTTCCATTAACTATTGCTCTGTGGCATGTCAATAACCTACATAATCACACGCTTCCTAGCAACAGAATGCTCAGACATACAACATATATTAAACCTAATAAAGAAAAATTAAATATAAAGCATGTGGCATACACTCATTCACATATTTCTATTAACTTAAGCATGAATTTCATAAATCTGATAAATTTGATAATTTGTTTCTCGTTTGGTTGGATGTGTCCTTGGTCGCCCTGGAGAAGCCATACCCTTAGGAAGCTTATCCAACTCATCGCTTAGCCCCCAAAAAAGGAAGACAACCCAAGTAAATCATGCATAATTGAAGAGGAAAGACTCTCTAAAAGCCGGTGGTTTCTTTGTGTTAAGAAGGGATACTTCTTGATGTTTGTCAGAATTCCGACTTGGGATACCTTTGTCCGATTTCCTGCCCCTTCATTATGATCAGTAAAATGGGAAAAGCGGAAGAGTGCATATTGAGAAGACATGAGAAAAATGGAATTTTATAATTCATTTCAGATATATAACCATAATACTGATAAATATCCTAGCACTTGAATGGCCATTCTTAATACAGATGTATCTTGCGTCATAAAATTTATTAAATTGGCCACTTTTACCTGTGTCTCTTCATAAATCTTTTCCTATTTTGCACAAAGCCATGGCATTCACATTTTTCATCATTTTAAACAATGTGCAGTCAGCAAGAAACTCCCAGTAGATCCATGGAACTTTCATAGGCTTCTATTCTAAACCTAGCACATGTTTGAAGAGAACAGATTGAAGATCTAGTTTAAGATTGGACTTCCTCAACCATCATTAGGAAGTTATTAAAGGACTGAGTTTTGGCATATAACTAGCATGAACCCCACCTGAGTTGCATATCTAAAAAACTATGAAAGGTTTACAATGCTGCTGCATTAAGGCACTTCTATACACTAGACATGTAATGTTTCCATTAAACCATCATGATGTAAGCTGTAAGTTCAAGAAACACATTCCGAAACTTCCATGACAAGCATTGATCATAGAATTTCAGATCTGATGGTGACATTGTATTTAGCAAACCTCAAACCTCTATGAAAGATCTTGAAAACAAATCTTTTGTCCTTAATTTCCAACTTAAATGAAACCACAAACACATTATTTCCACTACACGTAATAAAAAAAAGAGCTCCACTATTTCCACAAAATTATTAAGCAGAAGTACCTGGGCTTTCTTTGCAAAGATGCAAATGCATACTCTAAGTTTGAGATGGGTTTTAGCGCCCATCGTATACTATATCTATATTTGATTCTGGTCAGGTTCATGAAACTCTTTCCTTCACATCACTATAACCACTCCTCCATAATCTGCTCTGAAATGATTTTAAGAGGTGAGCAAAAGGCTTTTCTATTATCATAATCCTGATAGAAATTAATTAGAATAAAAGAGATATAAAACAAACATTAAATAAATGTCACAATAATCAAGAGAACAATCAGAAGAATTTGCCAGACTGTCATGTCAACATGCATGTTCTAGTTCTACTCATGCCCAAAAATAACAATTTTGTAAAACATGTCTTTGATGCTCAGGTTTAACGACCAAAAATTTATTCGTATATCCACATATGATTACAATAGACAGTAAATAGAATTACCTTCACAATATTGTCTGCATATTTCATCAACCATGACACCAGCAACCCAGTAGATCCTAAATTTAATACAACAATCCATGTGGTAATAGTGTATCCACTGAGAAGTCGTTGCCACCATGGTCCATTCTCAAATCCAACTCTAAAATCATCCAAAAGAAGTCGTGCCATGTTAAAGATAGAGCCAAACCTGGCAGTATGAGATATAGGGAAGAGGTTAGCAGAGTCACACCAAGAGGCATATTTTTCTTCAATGCCTAGGAAAGCTCAACCTATAGATACTACAAGCCTAGAAGCAGTAGCAGTGTTAAATGACCCAATGGAGATACCTACGTGTATAATTGTACATTTTGCCAGTAGAGACTGTCATTGTTCTTCTTCATTAAGTATTCTGTATAAACACCAGCTAGTGCAGAAAGACAGGCAGAAAGTAGTCCCAGCATGTATCCCTGCATAGGTGCTGAAAAGAGAGAGTCGCATGATGCTTCTCCACAGCCCTTCACCTGCATCACACATGAGAGTAATTTACGCTTAAGAATAGGGTGGATTTTGTTTGCTTGATAGTTCACAGGAAAAGATTGTTTTTATACAAATTACTAGTGAAATTTTATTGATTGTTTTCAAGGAGTATCCCCTGTGGCTTTTTCTCAAGAAACACTAGATCATGGCTCATATCTGAACAATGAAATATCTTTTTTGCCAAATAAATTTTGCAAAATATCTGATTCATAAAGAAATAGATACATTTGAGCAATAAAACATGATTAAAGATTCAGGAACAAAAGATAGTGAATCATATGGGACCCTTCTCCAAGGCGTGTGACCCAACAGGTCATTCCACTAGCCTGTTCTAGGTTCTGCAGAACCCATCTAAGTGGCCAGTGGACCTTGTGGAGCCCACAATTTGCTGACGTTTGTCCTAATAAACCTTATTCAATGACTGTTAGACCCCATGAGCTCCATAATATGGCAAGATGGATCCAAATCCTGCCATGTTTATGACCACATCAACAATGGATTTACCAGATCTTCCACTAAAACATGTCCTGCCAATTTAGATAAAGATTACTTCAGCCAGGATGCTACCATGAAGTGTTACCTTTCTAATACCCTACTTTCGGTTCACTCTTTCTCTTAAATCCTACCTATTTGTTATCATGCCATAAACCTCTCAAGCCTATTCTAAGCCCTACCCATTAAAAATCAACTTCTGAAAATAGCAAAATAAATCAAAAACTATCAAAAAATATAGAGCAAGCCATCTTTCTAAAAGTTGATCAAAATATGTACAGAATAAACTTCTAAGTTCATCAAATGCCAGTTGCCACACAATTACATGAATTTTCCAAGTTTCATCAAATGAAAAATCTCCAATGAGTTTTAATGAAAAATGTCTGTCAGAATGATGCTTTATTCAACAAATTGGTCAGAGTAGACAAAAAGGTGTTCAGATCAATCCAGAAATATCCAACACCTCCATCCTGTCATGCATCACTTATTGCCTGAATTTTATCAAGCAATAAGCTTGATCAGGGTTCAGCATATTTTAACGATATTCAGATTTACCAAAGAAAAAGGTTATTCAGAAGAATGGGATTGTATGGAATCCAAAGCGATGCAGACTTTAGCATAATTTTCAAAAGTTTAAAGAAAGATATCCTTCAGAAGGGTTCCCCAGACTCAAAACTTCCGAGTAAATACTGTTGAGGCTAGCAGCTACAGTGCAGATTCCAACAAGAATATAATACAGTCCAGATCTGGGGAATTTTCCAGCAGACAACAGAAGAGAGAATTTAAGAATGGTATAGTATTTTGACAGTCTTTTATAAATTATCAAAGATGAAAATGTTATGCTCCTTATCTTTCATACCCAACTAATTATCCTTTTAATTCTTCATATGATGGATAAAATGGTAGCAGGAATCCACTTCTCCATGTGAAACCAAGAGCCTGAGGGTAATACAGACATCTCTAGTTGTTTCCAACAGATTCGACCACTAACAAAACTCCAAACCAACCAACAACCACACAGGTAACTGCGAAGCAAAACCAAACTAATTAATATCTTACTTTGAGAAAATATTTGAAGATAATCTAGGTGAGCATCTCAGATTTAAATACCAATATCTAAAGCTCAGAACATAGAATACAGGAATGATCTCACAGAAGACAGTAGATTATTGACATCATGTACAGTATAACCAGATGCAGTCAACAATGTCTAGATTTTGAATTTTGATTTGCACATGATATGAAATGAATTGGCCCCCCAATGTTTACATGGCTGATTCAAAGGACTGGCTTTAAACTATAAAACAGCAAAAAGCACAAGCAAGCATCCAGAGCATGACCAGTGACATGCCAATATTCCTAAGCAGAAAATATCAAATAATAACAGGAAATTGCGGCAATTTTTTTTTTAAAACTTCTTCTTGCCATAAACATGCTCAATAAAAAAGGAATAAAACCAAAAAACACCTTTATGATACAAAAGTGTGAAAAAAGGGACAAGTTTCGATAGTAGAATGGCAACCTGACTTGTAGTTGTTCCAACAGCTAATAACACAATTGCCATCCACTGTAAGGTTGACAATCTCCTCCTCATGAACAGCCTAAAACATCAAAAGGAGAAAATTTTGCTAATAACTATTTTTCTATTATTCAAAAATCATCTGATTACATGAGCAAACTCATGAATAAAAACAGACATATACTCCTCAAAAATATGTTAAAGATTTAGGATTTTAGAACTACAGACATATAAATGTTTTCAGGTTAGGCTTTTACTGTTAAAAGAAATAATTAACATCATAGACATCTTTGGGACATGATGTAGGGATAACCTAGTGGAAAACATTTTCCTAGTTCTTACTTAAGTCATGAATGTGAGTCTTGATCTTCATGTTACTCTACAATCAGGACTCATCCAAAATTTCGTATATGTAGCCATGCAACTTTAGTATAGCAGCAAAGTAAATACATAGAGTCTCAAAATGAAGGGGGAAAGAACAAATATATTAGGAAAAAAAAAGCAATGTTGAAACATTTCAAAACATGTCTATAATGTCAAATGTAATATTTTGGAAACTTTCATGGCTGAATAAGAAAATATCTTACAAAGATCTCCAATTTATTGTTGCCTTATGAATAAGCTGATCGAGAACAAGAAATTAATTCTTCAGCCCAATTCTATATATCAAGTTCTATATCTCCCCCAAGGACTAAGAGCAGTACCTGAATAAGATACCAGTTGTTACAATTTTGAGATTGCCCATTATCTGATATGTTGATGGATCCACATATGTTAAGGTAGAAAACTGAACATTATTGTGGATCAGATATATGACAGAGGGAATTGGAAATAACCGCACAGTCCTCCATTCTGTAGTCATCCTTGGAGGACTTGATGAATTGCATTCTCTCCAAAGGAAGAAAGTGGATACTACAAGCTAAAAAATAAAAATAGGATGACGGTGTCAGCAGGACAACAACAATGCAACTACTATTAAACAGGTGAGTGATGCTTGTAAAGAACATATAAATGTTCAATCTCAGATACCCTATAATGGATCATGAAAATCTGTTGATGAGATGCTTAAGGTTCCAGTCTATGTCTAAGAGTAGGTTGCAGTGAAACAGACCGGGCAGAGTTACAATATGAGAGGGCAAGGTACCTTGAAGATTTCTGCAAGAAATGGAACAGTAGCATAATCATATGAGTAACCACCATTACTTTGTGAGAGCGTTGTCAAAATTCCCTGTCATGTATACAAAGAGAAATATTTTTTCTGTCAGTTGTAGCCAACAAGCCCTTCTATAGCTGACAACAGCAAGGTGATCTGCAAACAAATTCAGTTTAAGCATCACCATTTTTTACCAATAATGTATTACAACAGGAAAATATTCTAAAACTAGATCCATTCTTTGAGACCCATAACTTGAAAAGTTTGTGAATCCAAGTTCTTAACAGCTAATACTTCATAAGAAGAGACCAAGCAAGAGAATAAGATAAGATTAATATATAATATAATAAAATAAAGTTTGTTAGATGACCACCACCACTACAACCCTCCAGCGATTCAACACCCTTGAAACCTAGTATAGTACATTATGCAGTAATGTTCCTGCCAATCCGGGATCCTAAGACAGGCCCACTGGGAGACCTAGGTTTTGTTTGGGATTGCTGTAGATAATAGAGCTTTTGGAAATAGATCTTTTGAGAAGTAAAGCTTTTGGAAGTAGAGTTTTTACAAAAAGCTGTTTGTTGCTTGCTAACCACATTTATAAAGTGTTTTGGACTCTAATATATGTTTGGTAACTAAAATAAAAAAATATTTTTGATATTATAAAATGACAATAAAAGACATTGCATAGTATTGTCTAGTGGAGAATATACAATATAATATTATATATTGTTACATTATTATATTATATAATATTATTATCATATAATATTGCATAACATTATAATATAATATAATATTATTATAATTATAATATTATTTATAATATTATAATATTATAATAGATTATATAATATGTTTATAATATACATATTATTATATTTTGACATATTATTTTATTGTATAATATTATTATCATATAATGTAATATAATATTGCAATATAATATTATATTATATTATTATAATACAATGATATTATATTATTATTAAATATATGTTATATCAAATTATATTTTTATAATATAATAATATCATGATAGATTATATTATATATTTATAATATATCATAATATTAATAAATTATATTATGTTATATTTATAGTATAATAATATAATATGATATGATATAAGATGTGTTTATGAGATTTATTAATGGACATTTCGGTCATTAAAAAAATTTATTTAAATCAAAACAGCTTTCCAACATTAGCTAGAAAGTATTTTTGGAAAAAACTTCAAAATGAAGCTTTTCTCAATTAGACTTTTTCAGCTTTCTGACAAAGTCAAAATAGCTTTTCAAATTTTTTTTACCAAACATCACTGTACCATCCAAAAAAGCTTTTACTTAGCCAAACAGAGTCTTAACCTTTGGCTTTTTTCACACAAAATAGCTTTCCCAGGACTCAAAAGTCATGCCATTACACTTGTCAGTCCAAGCCTTCATTGAAAGACCAAGCAATGGCCCCTAAAATCCAAGCTTGTGAGTTCTTGATTATGCCATTTGGTTTAACAAATCTTGTAACAGATTCACAAGCCAAAAAGCTTAAGCTATTAAGTGGAGGATCAGCTCAGGCTTATAAACCCATGTAGCACCTATTTATTAGCTAATGTGAGAATAAAGGACTATAATAATCTTCCCCACCCAACCTCCTATGCCCTTGTCACAGACTGGCTCCTACTTGAGAGGGGGGGCATCAAAGGCACCAATGGCCTAGGTATTCCGTGATCCTAATATTCTTAGCAAGAGACTCAAATGACTAAAAAGTCTGTGACACGTACTAGGCCTGGCTTTGACACCACCTATCATGGACTCATGCCCCACAAACTTAAACTATTGGGTGGAGGACCAGCCCAGGCTTATAAAGCATCCCCTTATTAGCTAACATGAGATTATGATCATCTCCTCCACTCAACCTTGTGATGCCCTTAACACAAATTGGCTGCTACTCAAGAGAAGAGGCCCATCCATGCACCCTAAAAACCAGCACCATCTTTTCTAGTGATGACATATCATAGGTGATTCCGAATCTATTAGCTTGTGATAGTTTATTTCTCCCTTCTCCTTATTACATATGTATATAATGTCACTGAGATCTCAAAAGGCTTACATCAGGTCCATTTTTGAGAAAGTCCAGCATATCTCTTTAAGTTGGTTGCTAGAACTCAGAAGACAGCAGAAGATGGTTAGAAACTGAGTACCAAAAGCAATCTTCCTTCTTTCTTGCAGTTGCCCTACACCTTTACACATCCATCGTCACTCATGTAGGATCTTACATACTGATTCACCAGGCATCTAGTTTTATCTAGTTTCAAGTTCCTCTTGACCGTCAAGGTCTTAGCAATTTCACATCAGAGATTGAATCATGATTAAGAGTAAGTCCATTAATTAGAACCTTGTTACATCAAGATGGTTTGTTTCTCACAAATACTACAGCCAGTACTTAAATGATGAATATAAGGTATCCATCAACTTATGCAGGTGCCTTTATTCTTGATGGTACAATGAAATGTGAAAATATAAGAAGTTAGCATGCAATCATTTCCCTATCTCAGAAAATGTCCTTGAGTTTGTGGATCCACCGACTGTTAAGAAATAAAAAGGATGGCTGTCAAACCAATGCGTGCAGTTTAGCCAAATAGGAAAAGCATGGAGAGAATCTCCATCCATTAGAAATTTATAATAAAACAGTAATAAAGTAACAATATCGAACAATACAACACATAAAGCAACACTAACCGACACAGAAGTAATCAGTCGACAACATATAAGAATCAAGAACCTTACATCCATCAATTTCAAATCCCCTTCAACAAATTCTAACAAGATTGAATCAGAACACCTGCTACCCATATTTTTATTCCCACAATTTGTTCGAGTGCAGTTATCACATTTCAGTACAGGAAACCTTTAAAATCGGAAAACAAAGGAAAAAACCAGTGCCAGAAATAGTTATCAAGAAACGCTTTAACGTTTTGGCCCCTCATCAAATTCATCGAACAATCCCCACGAAATATTTAAAGTAAATCTAGAGTGAAAGCAGAGTTTCTTGATACAAATGCAAATAAAAACCGAGAAATATCGGAAAGATTCATAGGCGCAGCGAGGCAGATCAATTCCCACAATGGATTGGGGTAATTATCCCTGAAACCCTAAAGCTATAACACGCAATGAATCAAACACGGATCTGGGGAGTTCTTTGGAACATGAAATTACCAAGAAAACGAAAAGAAATGCGAGAAAGGGGGAAGAAAATATAAGCTAGGGTTGGGACCTGGGAACTTGTGAGGATGGTGAGAAGAGCGGCAATGAAGTACCACTGCATCCTTTCTTTCTCGCGGAGGTCCAACGATTCAAGAAAGGCCGGAAGGAAGATATGGGAACCAATCACAATGCCGCGTTATATATCAATCCCCGTGTCTCCGCCGCACTAGAGCTCAGTTTCCATTTGCTAACGTCATGTCACATTCCCGTTGATATTAACGTGTGCGTGACATTATTTGATTTGATAATTTTCTTTTTTTTTTTTTCTGAAGTTAGGCGAACCTTACAAGAATTACGGTCTAGGAAAAATACACAGAACAAGCGCCTATATGGCCAGCTACGTTCTGATGGACAAGTATTGTAGTCGGAGACTAACCAATAGGCTGGCTGGTTACCTTCCGTGGCATATGGTGTGCTTGGGGAGAATCGCTAAATCTTATAAAGCATTAGGGAAAATTTAAAAATATTAATAAACGAGCTATTAACCTAAGCAATAATGTTAGAGCCACTTTGGAGACTAACATGCTTAGGTTGGAATACTATAATAGCCGTGCACCAAACCTTTCCGGGCCGGTCGCAATTCCATAAGCGGCAAAAATTATTTGACATGCCATAGTGCTTGGCCAGAATGTCCTCAAACAAGGGAGACAATTCCAGCACGTCTATAAAATTGATCTTTAGTGATCTAGGGGGAGGAGGTGTCCTACTAACGAGCGAAGTAGTTTTGCGGGGGTGACAATAACGAAATAAGGAAGAAAAAGATATACGATATTTATATCATTTAGTTTATTTATCTATATTCACGAAAGATGATGCAAGAATTTTGCTATATAAAATTGAAGATTACAAAATATAAACTTTTCTCAATTCCTAGCCTCCAACGTGCTTTCCACCAAAATAAATGCATGCTTGGAGGCACCCTGCAATTCCACATCTTGGAGAGATTCAAGGGAAGAGAATCTATGGACGTCCTTTAGCTGCAGTCGTGGACTAAGATTCTTCCCCCGTACAAGCGGGTTAGGTGAAGCCAGAATTTGAATTGGAATTCCCATGATATGGGCAGGAATATTGTTGGGAAAAAGAAGCAATATTGCAATCATCCCATACACGATGTTGGTTCAGAAGATTGGGGACCATGTGATTAGAATCAAACCATTTATTGGAAATCCAAGGTTAAGTGAAAATGTTAATCTGATCTGCAGACAAGCAACCACTTGAAGTAACCACCAACATAATGGCCCCGGTGATAGATGTTGAAGTGCAGAAGATTGCATTGGCATTTTATACCGACAAGGGGTCCTGGAATTTATACTTTGCATGTAGCAATTTGCTCCATAAACCCCGAGGGACCTACCTACAAAAGCCTGATGCTTAATTCTCAAACCTTGCATGCCAAGACCGCCTGCATTATAATCTGAACGCGTAAGCTCCCATGAAATTAAATGGTCTTGTTTGATCAGGAGAGTGGACACAAAGTAAAAGCACGACATGAAGTATTAATAATCTTTAGAGTTATAGAGCAGTCTCTCCAAATTTCTCAATTACGGTGGCTCGAAATGCCCATTTGCTAAAATGCTTTGGAGGAACCGGGCTTCTGAAAAGATCAAAGCCTTTTTGTGGTTAGCAACAAGGAATTAGCTATTAATAGATGAGGTGTTCACAAAAAAAGATTGAAATGTAAGCAATGGCTGCATTTTATATGGCTCAAATGTAAAAAACTGTTAATCATTTTTTTTTTTTTAGATGTATACTCATTTGGAGTTTATGGACTACTCTAAATTACAGCTTAGATTGAAAGGAAGGTCACCTTCATTCCTGGACCTTTGGACGAGTTGGAAAAAGAAAAATAAAAGTTATTTAGACAATGAGAAAAGGAACATACTTATAGTTAGGATTCATTGGGAGACACAGAGAAAGAGAAATACGTATACCTCTGCAATCAAAAAAGAATCTATCAATTTTATTTGGCAAAACATCTTTTAATCTTTTAGAAGCCGGAGTATTCTCTATCTATCTAAAACTATTACTGAGGTATAAAGCCCTTGGAAGAGATTTGAAAATTTGGTATTGCTCTCTAGTTTTTTTTTTCTAACCATCACTTGTATATATCCTATAACTTGTTTCTGTTTCTTATTATAAAATATGTGAGGGGGTATGTAACACCCCGGCCCAGAATCAGCCACAGCCTACAAAAAAAAAAAAAAAAAAAAAAAAAAAAGAGAAAAACAGAGGAATCGGGAGGAAGAAGACTCCCGTTGAGAGTCTTCTTCCCACCGTGAAAAGGAGAGAGGAATCCGAGTAAAAAATGGATTCCTCCTCTATAAAACCCCCTCTTCCCCTCCTAAACAACCCATAGTGATCACCGGTTCTCTCTCTCCTTTCTCCTTGTTTTCTCCGGTTGAAGTCAAGGTCTTCCGTACTTGTGCTCGCCGGAAATTGGAGCTGACGACATTGCCGGAGCTCGAGGTAAGCCCCTTCTCTTTTTGCTCTCCCTCTTCCCTTTCTCCCCTGGCCCAAAGCCTCGCCGCCGGCCACCGTTTTTGCCGAAAATCAGTCGCGAAAGAATCTCCCTGTTTTTCGATCTCTTCTTGATTTTTCCCGACCGAACCCTGCCGCCGGCCGTCCGCTGCTGGCCACCGCCGGCCGAACTCCATCGCCGGCCGTTGTCGGATCTCCGGCCAAGCCACCGGAGCCCGAGCCACCGAGGGGGGGGACCTCACGGTCCTCCCCTGTTTCAGCCAAGGGAGGCCGCGGGAAGAAAAGAAGAAGGAAGAAGAAGAAGAAAAGAAAAGAAAAGAAAAAGAAAAAAAAGAAAAAGAAAAAGAAAAGAAAAAAAAAAGAAAAGAAAAAAAAAAAGAAAAAAAAGAGAAAGAGAAAAATAAAAATAAAAATAAAATAAAAAGAAGAAGAAGAAAGAAAAATCTTTCCTCTCTCCTCTCTCTACTTTCTCTCTCTAGTTTCTCTCTCTATATTCTCTTTCTATTTTCTCTCTCTAGATCTTTCTCTCTTTTTGTAAATTTTATCTCTCTAGAATCTTTCTACTCTCTCTGATTGCATCACAAACCTTAGGATATATTTGAATTAAAAATATGATGAATTGAGATTGCTCCGAAATTCGTGCAGTAGATCTGATCCCAGTCCGATCCTATTCGAAATTTATAACACTTGATTCATATTAAGTCACCCTGATAGGACCTCTGATGGTCTCGACCATGATTGCCTCATCGGAAGGATACGAAGGTTTCTCTCTCCACTTTATCTTCTTACTTTCTCTCTCTAGAATTTTCTCTCTCTTCATGGATTTTCTCTCTCTAGAAGTCTTATGGATCAGTGGAGGATCCAGATACTTAGGTAAATCCTAATTTTGGTTAATCCTAAGAGAGATCCTAGATTTGTGTTATCAGGTCGATTATCGGTAATTTTCTCCATATATGTGATCTTTATATTGATCAGGGTTATGAAGAGATGATTGTCTGCATATGATATTGAGTGGAATATCTTGTTAGAGAAATTCATAAATCAAAGAAGAACATTGATTTCTGTGTTTGGATCAGTCACCGATAAAGGTAAGAATCCCTGTACATGATCACTATTATGTATATGCTATTTTGCTGTTGGTCTTGCATCGTTGGTTTTGCATCGTCGGATTTGAGATCGATAAATTTATTATACCTAAGATACTGTTATTTGATTTTGAGCATGAGTATGTTATGTCAATATATATGTATCAGAGATTGATGGCATGATTATATGGATATGACATATCTGAATTGATCATAATGCAAGACAGAATTGATTGATGAAATCAACACATAATGATTAAATGAAAAGAAAGAGATATATGGTATGGACTAGCCTTATCATGTGGAACATCCGGCCAGGAGCTTATGCTTGGGATAGCCCGCCAGGAGCTTATGCTTGGGACAGCCCCCACTGGCTTACAAGTGGATCAGCCGGCCAGGAGCTCATGCCTGGGACAGCCCGCCAGGAGCTTATGCCTGGGACAGCCTCTCACGGGCTTTGGTACGTGGGACAGCCGGCCAGGACCTGATCCTGGGACAGTCTTAAAAGACTTTTTAAATGGATTCAATCCGGAAGATGACTGAGGTATAGACTTGGATAGTCCAGAGCCAGAAGGAAACTTTTAAAAATCATGTGATTATGAAAGGAGAAATGAAAGATAAGACATGAAACAATTGTTGAACAAAAGTGTTTCACCTGTTAACATATGATGGTGCATCTATTTTGACAAGACAGAAAATTTATGAATGTTTGCATTATTCTGGACATTGAACATGAGATTTTATATTTTATTGCTTATCCTTATTTTCAGACTATATTACTATATCAGTGTGATATGGAAATTCTTACTGGGCTATAAAGCTCACACCCCTTTATCTTTCTTTTCTTCTCAGAGTTACAAGATGTCCATGGTTGGCTATGGTATTGATTTGTGAGTGAGCGGATGCATAGATAAAGTACCGTTGATACTTGATCAGAGGATTGAAGGAATGTTAATTGTAATTATGCAAGTTTTATGAATTATTGTTGAAATTAAATATTATGGTTGATAAGATTGTAATGATTTAATTTGGCCTTGCATATTCTTTAGGGCTTGCTCTAAGGAGTGTGCGGCCATCACGTATCCGACTCGGGTGTTGGGTTCGGGGCGTGACAGAATGGTATCAGAGCTTAGGTTATGATCATTAGGGATTATGATATAAGTGACTAGAATATTACAGAGTGATATCAGAGCTTAGATTATGATCATTGGAGATTACGATATAAATGATTTGGATGTGATAGAATAATATCAAAGCTTAGGTTTAAGATCACTAGAGATTATGAAGAGATATTAAAACTTTATATAAGATCAGTAGGATAAGTGATATCAAACTTTGGGATTATAATCACTAGAGTATGATTGATAATATCAGAGTTTAAGATTTTGATCATTAAAGGTATGATAGAATGATATTAGAGTTTAGGTTATGATCACTAGAAAATATGATTTAAGTGGTATTTGAGTTTAAGGTTATAATTATTCAGAATTGTAATTCTAGTGATATCTGAACTTAGGTTATGATCATGAGGAACATGATAGATATAAAAGAGAAGATTCAATATTTAGATTTCAAATCAATAGATATTAAGATGAAATTTATGTATAAGTAACATATGTTATCTATAATAAAATTGACGAGTTATATCTTGGATTTCCATTAGTAGGGTGGCCTGAATATAAGAAGAGTTGACCTTGAAATGAAGTGGGAGGTATTGATAAGTTATGTTGAGTATACTAGATGATTTTGGAATATAAAACTTATATGATCGAAGATCATGATATTTTTTTTAATTTCGATGATAATTGACTGAGCATTATGAATTTTGGACTTATCAAAAGAAAGTTAATTAGGGTATGGTCTAAGAAGAAATTACATCATATGAGAGAGAAATATTTTTAAACATTGAACCTATAAGAGGATTATATATGAAACTCAATGAAAAATATACTTGAACTTTATTATGAGAATATGAGATATATATCTTGGTGAAATTTTTAATTATTCAAAATATCATATTCGGATGTGATTTTTTTTTTTTTATCTTTCAAGTTGCATTGAATTTCAAGTCAAAAGTTTATTTTTCTAAGTGGATCAAAAGTATTTTGATATTGTTGTTAAATTAAAGAAAAAAATTTATTTTGTCAGAGTATGATATACAGGTTATGATAAAATCTTTAATAATTCATATTATTATCTTTGGATTAGATTTTTTTTTTGTGACTGTTGAAGATGGTGAAGTGTATTAATTATTCAAGTCAAAGTTTGAATTTTTAAATTGATCTAAGACATCTTACTAGTGTTAAAGTTTGAATGACTTATACAAGGGACAAGATTTTGTATAGATTTATTGATTAATATTAAGAGTTATGATGAAGAGAATTCTATAAGAAATAATCAAGTTGATTCTACTTAAGGATGTTGGCTTGAGTCCTTCTAGTTTGTCAAGTTAGAAGTAATTCTTTTAAAAAGGAAGATTGATTTAGAAATTATCTAAATGATTGTAAGATAAATCTAAGGTTAACTCCAACTGATTCTAGATATGTTGGATTCTTGAAGAGTGATGAAACTTATGCAATGATTTCAAATATAGAAAGTGGATCAAGATTTAATTTTTATATGCTATACTCAAAGGTAGTAAAGATAAAAAAACTTAAAATTTTGTCCTAAGTCTTATATGAAATTTGAAGGTTGAATCTATTCTGGATTGATCTAACATATAAAGATATTTTTATCTTTGATATAATTATATAAATTGATAAATTAAGATCAAAGTGCGCAGCAAAAGCATGGTGGGTTAAATTGATTAGAAATATTAATTCTTTGATTCTGAAGATATTATGGAATACATTAGTTGTTAATAAAGAATAATTTTTTTATCTGATCATAGTCGGATAATTTTTGTTAGTAGGTTACTTCATTGTAGATAATGCCAAGAAAGTCTAGATATCTCAAGTTTATTAATAGCTTGATAGTTCTGATATTAGTTCAAACTTAGAATGTCCTGACATAGATCTCATATTTTTTTTTTTAAATCTAATATTGTTACTTGAACTAATATAGAAGATTGAGATTTTTCTTAAGATGAGAGTCTACATATAAAATTTATTGGAAGGTCAAGAGAAGAAAGAAATCGATAATCGTGAAGAGTGTCCAATGTTCGACCTTTCTTTATTTACTTTCTATCAAGGGTAGTCTGAGATAATTATGAATTTCGAGTGAAAGGTATTAGACAAATAATGGTAGTATATTAATACAAGTTCAAAATATTACAGTTCTTCAAAAAAGTTGAGAAATCAATAAGAAGGGATGAGTTTGAGATTTCAAATAATTTTTGTTATAACAAGATCATGAGAAATAAAAGACATTATTGTAAGCTTGAGAATGATATGAAGAATGTATACTTTGAAATATGTCTCAACAATATAACTTAATTTCGAGGACGAAATTATTTGAAAGGGGGAGAATGTAACACCCCGGCCCAGAATCAGCCACAGCCCACAAAAAAAAAAAAAAAAAAAAAGAGGAAAACAGAGGAATCGGGAGGAAGAAGACTCCCGTTGAGAGTCTTCTTCCCACCGTGAAAAGGAGAGAGGAATCCGAGTAAAAAACGGATTCCTCCTCTATAAAACCCCCTCTTCCCCTCCTAAACAACCCATAGTGATCACCGGTTCTCTCTCTCCTTTCTCCTTGTTTTCTCCGGTTGAAGTCAAGGTCTTCCGTACTTGTGCTCGTCGGAAATTAGAGCTGACGACATTGCCGGAGCTCGAGGTAAGCCCCTTCTCTTTTTGCTCTCCCTCTTCCCTTTCTCCCCTGGCCCAAAGCCTCGTCGTCGGCCACCGTTTTTGCCGAAAATCAGTCGCGAAAGAATCTCCCTGTTTTTCGATCTCTTCTTGATTTTCCCCGACCGAACCCTGCCGCCGGCCGTCCGCTGCTGGCCACCGCCGACCGTTGTCGGATCTCCGGTCAAGCCACCGGAGCCCGAGCCACCGAGGGGAGGGACCTCACGGTCCTCCCCTGTTTCAGCCAAGGGAGGCCGCGGGAAGAAAAGAAGAAGGAAGAAGAAAAGAAAAGAAAAGAAAAAGGAAAAAAAGAAAAAGAAAAAGAAAAGAAAAAGGAAAAAGAAAAGAAAAAAAAGGAAAAAAAGAGAAAAATAAAAATAAAAATAAAATAAGAAGAAGAAGAAGAGAGAAAAATCTTTCCTCTCTCCTCTCTCTACTTTCTCTCTCTAATTTCTCCCTCTAGATTCTCTTTCTATTTTCTCTCTCTAGATCTTTCTCTCTTTTTGTGAATTTTATCTCTCTAGAATCTTTCTACTCTCTCTGATTGCATCACAAACCCTAGGATATATTTGAATTAAAAATATGATGAATTGAGATTGCTCCGAAATTCGTGCAGTAGATCTGATCTCAGTCCGATCCTATTCGAAATTTATAACACTTGATTCATATTAAGTCACCCTGATAGGACCTCTGATGGTCTCGACCATGATTGCCTCGTCGGAAGGATACGAAAGTTTCTCTCTCCACTTTATCTTCCTACTTTCTCTCTCTAGAATTTTCTCTCTCTTCATGGATTTTCTCTCTCTAGAAGTCTTATGGATCAGTGGAGGATCCAGATACTTAGGTAAATACTAATTTTGGTTAATCCTAAGAGAAATCCTAGATTTGTGTTATCAGGTCGATTATCGGTAATTTTCTCCATATATGTGATCTTTATATTGATCAGGATTATGAAGAGATGATTGTCTGCATATGATATCGAGTGGAATATCTTGTTAGAGAAATTCATAAATCAAAGAAGAACATTGATTTCTGTGTTTGGATCAGTCACCGGTAAAGGTAAGAATCCCTGTACATGATCATTATTATGTATATGTTATTTTGCTGTTGGTCTTGCATCGTTGGTTTTGCATCGTCGGATTTGAGATCGATGAATTTATTATACCTGAGATACTGTTATTTGATTTTGAGCATGAGTATGTTATGTCAATATATATGTATCAGAGATTGATGGCATGATTATATGGATATGACATATCTGAATTGATCATAATGCAAGACAGAATTGATTGATGAAATCAACACATAATGATTAAATGAAAAGAAAGAGATATACGGTATGGACTAGCCTTGTCATGTGGAACAGCCGGCCAGGAGCTTATGCTTGGGACAGCCCGCCAGGAGCTTATGCCTGGGACAGCCCCCACTGGCTTACAGGTGGATCAGCCGGCCAGGAGCTCATGCCTGGGACAGCCCGCCAGGAGCTTATGCCTGGGACAGCCTCTCACGGGTTTTGGTACGTGGGACAGCCGGCCAGGAGCTCATCCTGGGACAGTCTTGAAAGACTTTTTAAATGGATTCGATCTGGAAGATGACTGAGGTATAGACTTGGATAGTCGAGAGCAAGAAGGAAACTGTTAAAAATCATGTGATTATGAAAGGAGAAATGAAAGATAAGACATGAAATAATTGTTGAACAAAAGTGTTTCACCTGTTAACATATGATGGTGCATCTATTTTGACAAGACAGAAAATTTATGAATATTTGCATTATTCTGGACATTGAACATGAGATTTTATATTTTATTGCTTATCCTTATTTTCAGACTATATTACTATATCAGTATGATATGGAAATTTTTACTGGGCTATAAAGCTCACACCCCTTTATCTTTCTTTTCTTCTCAGAGTTACAAGATGTCCATGGTTGGCTATGGTATGGATTTGTGAGTGAGCGGATGCATAGATAGAGTACCGTTGATACTTGATCAGAGGATTGAAGGAATGTTAATTGTAATTATGCAAGTTTTATGAATTATTGTTGAAATTAAATATTATGGTTGATAAGATTGTAATGATTTAATTTGGCCTTGCATATTCTTTAGGGCTTGCTCTAAGGAGTGTGCGGCCATCACGTATCCGACCCAGGTGTTGGGTTCGAGGCGTGACAGGGTAGCACTTTATTGCTTTTTTTTTTTTCTTTCAAAAATAAATTAAAAAAAAAAAGTTATAGAGCAGTTAACCACGAAGTAAGTTAGAGTTGACATCATTATTTATCAAACACCGTACCTGTCTCCCATTTCATCTTGAATGCACGTCATACACAACATTTGACTTGCACGCTACCGCAAGATTATTCGACTCCACACTTATTAGATGCATCCTCAAGGGTAGGATACGTGGCTCCAATCCGTAGTCCACAAGAAATGTTAATTAGCTTCGACGATTCGGATGCATAATACGTAGACCCCTTTCCACCCCCCGCCCTCTCCCATCAACAAAGAAGTGCCGGTCAAGCTCAGTATTTGATCTTGGAAATAATTTGGCTACTCCGTGCGGTGCATCGCGTGCACGGCAGAGGATCCTTGCCCCAAATTTCCAACTTGCCTGTGGTCGCATGAGAGAAGTCAGCGCGCAGCCACCAAATACGTTTGGATTGGGGGGACGGCCGTTGAGCCAGGAATTTAAATTTCAAATTCCCATGAAGTCCCGGTTTAATGTTACAGTGCCGAGAAACTCCCCAACAAAAGCCCACATTTTCCCTAACCGCTTGTCCAAAAACAGCCCCCGTGCCTCCTCCTCCTCCTCCCGAAGAAGCTGCCAAGTGTTGGGGTCTAATCCCTCCCCACACTTTGTTCATTTCTTCCCCAGATAGCCCCTGCCTCTCCTATTACCAGTTATCTCCGGAGCATCCATCCTGTTGAGTTGTTTTCCAAGTTTCATGCATCACCCTCGAATTGAATTCTTTCAGTCTATCCTCTTTTATCTTCTACTATGTCTTGTATTGCAATGGTATTCGCAATCGTGTTGTTCTGCTTAAGTCTGTGATACTAAAGAATCATCAGGTAAGTACCTATATTCTCGTAGTTCTCAGGTTTTTGTGATGAAATTGTATACTACATTGCTAAGATATTGTATGCTAAATTATTTTGTTGCTCCCGAAATGCATTTGGTTTCATCAAATTCACATGAACTTGATTGCAAAGATGAAAAGAATTGCCGCTTTCACCAATAAAATCTTCCTATTCTTTCACCTCCTTGATTTTGTTGCAGGAAAAAAAGAAGAAGAAGATCCTGATCATTTTTTATCATATATTTTCCATCAATCGTTCATTTTTCTCATAGAAAAATCTTTTCTTGAAGAAAAAGAACAGCAAGATCTTGATTTAAAGGTCGAAATATGTAATGTCTGATGGGCAATATTTATTTCTTTTTTCTCTCAGACAGAAGATTGAGAGAATTCAGCAGAAAAGAGACGGCCAATTTTTAAAAAATATCGCATTTTTCCTTCCCCGCTTTTCCCATGGAGCAGTTCCGTCAGGTAGGAGGGGTTTTGGGAAGCCTCAAGGCTCAGATGGTATTTAAAGATGAGATACAAATCAATCAGCGCCAATGCTGTTTGTTGGTGGATGCCTTCAACCACGCCTTTGAAGTGGTCGCAGAGGAGATGAGGCAGTATCTAAGATTCGAAGAGAGATTCTCGAAGTGGAATGCACTAGAGAGCCCACTCAGAGAGCTTTACAGGGTATTTAAGGAAGGAGAGCAGTATGTCCGACAATGCTTGGAGACAAAAGATTGGTGGGCTAAAGCCATTTCCCTCAGCCAGAATTGTGATTGCATCGATTTCCATCTGCACAATTTGTTATGGTGCATCTTTGTTGTGCTCGAGGCAATTGAGAATGTCGGAGAGATCTCAGGTTGTGATCAAGAAGTGATCCAAAAGAAAAGGCTTGTCTTCATGAAGAAGTATGAGCAAGAATGGATGGATCCACATCTCTTTCAGCACAAGTTTGGAAAGAAGTACTTGATTTCCCAAGACATATGCAGCAGACTGGATAGTGTCCGGAAGGAGGACCATTGGATTCTCTCAGAAATGACTTCTGAGAGGAGAAATTCAGGTTCCATGCCTCTAGCAAAGCAAGAGAACCAGCTTGCTGAGCTTCTTTTAGCTCCAAAAGGGAAGCTCTTTCCAAGTTCAGTGCTGGTGAGGTCCAAGGACTACCAGGTAAGAAGACGATTAGGGAGCGGGGGGCCCTACAAGGAGGTCCAGTGGATGGGAGAGAGCTTTGCCGTTGGGCATTTCTTTGGGGACATCGAGCCATTGAAGCAAGAGATCTCGCCCGTGTCATCTCTGAGACACCCAAATGTAATGCAGATCATGTATGCTTTCTCTGACGAGGAGCGGAGAGAATTGTTTCTGGTTATGGAGCTCATGAGCAAGGATCTCTCTAGTTATATCAAAGAAATATGCTCCACAAAGAGAAGGCTCCCCTTTCCTCTGCTGGTGGCAGTGGACATAATGCTACAAATTGCAAGAGGAATGGAGTATCTCCACTCTTGTGGGATATATCATGGAGATTTGAATCCATCCAACATTTTAGTAAAACCAAGAAATTCAAATCCAGATGGCTACTTGCATGTAAAAATCCAGGGAATTGGGCTACCGAGTTTGAAGAAGCCGAGAGCTTCGACAAATCAAACAGCTACAGATTCATGCATATGGTATGCACCTGAGGTTCTTTCAGAGCAAGAACAGTCAACAGAGCCTAATGTTTCCAAATGCACAGAGAAAGCAGATGTCTACAGTTTTGCAATGATTTGTTTTGAGGTGCTAACTGGAAAAATACCTTTTGAGGATGATCACCTTCAAGGAGATAAGATGAGCAGAAACATAAGGGCAGGCGAGAGGCCGCTATTCCCATTCCCATCTCCAAAATACCTCACTAACTTAACCAAAAGATGCTGGCAGGCCGACCCTTCCCAACGACCAAGCTTCTCTTCTGTCTGTAGAGTTCTTCGTTACATCAAGAGGTTTTTAATTATGAATCCAGATCGTGGCCAGCCTGACCTACCAGCTCCACCAGTGGACTACTTTGATCTTGAAGCGAAGCTGTCCAGGAAGTTCACAACATGGGCAACTGCAGAAGCTCTAACAGTCTCCGAAGTCCCCTTTCAGATGTTCGCTTATAGAGTTATGGAGAGGGAGAGGACTAATCTGAACTTTAGGGAGAGGAGTTCAGAGTCAGGGAGTGAGGGGGCAACGTCGACATGTGGAGATGAGAATGGCTTCAATTTGATTGGTCAGGAGGATCCTTTCTCAGCTCCTGTTGGTTTGTTAAAATCACCAACGTCACCTCAGGTCAGTCCTGACACCAATAGGAAAGCATCCGCAAAGAAGACGATTGGAAAACTCAAGTTACAATCAGGTAAAATCAACAAGCTTCTCTTTTGGCTTTCGGTGCAATATTGTCTACTTTTCATTCAGTCTTTTTGCAGTTCTTCATATGTAAATTCATTTTCTTGTTGGAATTTTGATTTGTTGAAGATGTCTGCATGAAGTGCGAATCTATTATATGGATATGTAGATTAATTTTAAGTTGCATATGCTATGTAGACTACATTCTCTGTGACAAGTTAATATCTGCGAATTGTTCACAATGCAGTAATAATAGTATCAATAGGCTGAAACACTCAGCTCAAGTAGAAATTCGGCTATCAGTCAATTGATGCTACTGCATATTAACACTTCACTGAACAAGCAGGGCTACTTTCAAGAAGCTGGATTGGAAATAAATGTCTGTTAGCTTTATTTTGTGCTTCTTTATAAAGTTGCTACCAGTGAATTTTAATTATTAGTCCTTGTATTTAGCATAGGAAGCAACTTTTTCAAAGTTTTTTTTTCTTTTTAATACACTTTTAGTGAATTTTAATAACTAATCTTTCTATTTAGTATAGGAAGTCATGTCATCTTTTTTTTTTTTTAATGGTAATAGTATAGCATCCAACTTCAAATATGTTAGAGCCCTTGAGTTTCAACAATTATACCCTTGACTAACATGGAGCCTCTGTCATGCCCCGAACCCAACACCCGGGTCGGATACGTGATGGCCGCACACTCCTTAGAGCAAGCCCTAAAGAATATGCAAGGCCAAATTAAATCATTACAACCTTATCAACTATAATAATTTATTTCAACAATAATTCATAAAACCTTGCATAATTACAATTTAAATTTTTTCAATTTTCTGATCAGATACTATGACACTCTATTTATCTTTCTGCTCACCCGTAAATTCAGATCATAGCCAATCATAAGTATCCTGTAACTCTGAGAAGAAAAAGAAAAATGAAGGGGTGTGAGCTTTACAGCCCAGTAAGAATTTCCATATCACACTGATATAGTAATATAGTCTGAAAATAAGGATAAGCAATAAAATATAAAATCTCATGTTCAATGTCCAGAATAATGCAAACATTCATAAATTTTCTGTCTTGTTAAAATAGATGCATCATCATATGTTAACAGGTGAAACACTTTTGTTCAACAATTGTTTCATGTCTTATCTTTCATTTCTCCTTTCATAATCACATGATTTTTAACATTTTCTTTCTGGCTCTGGACTATCCAAGTCTATACCTCAGTCACCATCCGGATCGAATCCACTTAAAAAGTCTTTCAAGACTGTCCCAGGATGAGCTCCTGGCCGGCTGTCCCACATACCAAAATCCGTGAGAGGCTATCCCAGGCATAAGCTCCTGGCGGGCTGTCCCAGGCATGAGCTTCTGGCCGGCTGATCCACCTGTAAGCCAGTGGGGGCTGTCCCAGGCATAAGCTCCTGGCGGGCTGTTCCACATAACAAGGCTAGTCCATACCATATATCTCTTTCTTTTCATTTAATCATTATGTATTAATTTTATCAAATCAATTCCGACTTGCATTATGATCATTTCAGATATGTCATATCTATATAATCATGCCATCAATCCCTGATACATATATATTGACATAACATACTCATGCTCAAAATCAAATAACAGTATCTCAGATATAGTAAATTCATCGATCTCAAATCCGACGATGCAAAACCAACGATGCAAGACCAACAGTAAATTAGCATATATATAATAGTGATCATGTACAGGGACTCTTACCTTTACCGATGACTGATCCAAACACAGAAATCGATGTTCTTCTTTGATTTATGAATTTCTTTAACAAAATATTCTACTCGATATTATTTGCAGATGATCATCTCTTCGTAACCCTGATCAATATAAAAATCACATATGGAGAAAATTACCGATAATCGACCTGATAACACAAATCTAGGATCTCTCTTAGGATTAACCAAAATTAGGATTTACCTAAGTATCTGGATCCTCCACTGATCCATAAGACTTTTAGAGAGAGAAAATCCATGAAGAGAGAGAAAATTCTAGAGAGAGAAAGTAGAGAGAGAAAGTGAAGAGAGAAACTTTCGTATCATTCTGATGAGGCACTCATGATCGAAATCATCAGAGGTCGTATCAGGATGACTCAATATGAATCAAGTGTTACAAATTTCGAATAGGATCGGACTGGGATCAGATCTACTGCACAAATTTCGGAGCAATCTCAGATCATCTTATTTTCATCTTCAAGTTTATCCTAGGGTTCATGATGCAATCAGAGAGGAAGAAAAGATCCTAGAGAGACAAAATCCGTAAAGAGAGAGAAAAGTCTAGAGAGAGAAAATAGGGAGAGAATCTAGAGAGAGAAACTGGAGAGAGAAGATAGAGAGAGGAGAGAGAAAATTTTTCTCTCTTCTTCTTTTTATTTTATTTTATTTTATTTTTATTTTTATTTTTCTCTTTCTCTTTTTTCCCTTTTTTTTCTTTTCTTTTTCTTTTTTCTTTTTCTTTTTTTTTTCTTTTTCCTTTTTCTTTTCTTTTCTTCTTCTTCTTTCTTCTTCTTTTCTTTTCCCGTGGGTTCATTTGGGCCGAAACAGGGGAAGAATTAGAGGGACGTTTGTCCATGGTCCGACGGACTGCGGTGGCATGACCGGTGGTCGGCCAGCAGCAACCAACGGCGGTGGAGCCAGAGATGGCCGGCGATGAGGTTCGGCCGGTGGGCAAATTAGAAAAATTGAAAAACAGGGGACCGCCCCTTTTTTCTTGAATTTCTCCGGTCATTGGCCGATCACCGGTGGCCATGACCTTCGGAAAACATAGGCAGAGAGGTGGGGGTCCAAACCTAAGGGTGCGGCACCATGGATAGCGGCGCTGGTGGCCGGAAAAGGGAGAGAGATGGCTCGGCCGAACAGAGCAAAACAGAATCTCCTTTTCTTCTCGATTTCTGGCAAAATCGGCTCGCCGACAGCGAAGTTTGAGGCCAGAGGAGAAAGGGAAGAGCGAGAGAAAGAAAGGTCAGAGCCTTACCTGAGCTCCAGGGGCTTCTTTGACCTTCAATTTCCGGCTAACACGAGAAGAGGCTACCGCGGCTTCTACGGAGAAAAGGAGAGGAATCGGGCTCGAAGATCACCGGTGGAGGGTCTTGAGAGAGGGAGAGGCTTATTTATAGGGGATCCTAGAGTTCTAAAAGACCTAGAATCCTTCTCCGATCGGGATTCATCGGAGAAGAAGACTCCCTTCGGGAGTCTCCCTCCGTCCCCCCTTTTTTTTTTTTTTTTTTTATCTGGGTTATTACAGCCTCATAGAAGTATCTTTTTAAGGCAATACAAGCATCAAGCATGTGGTGTTTGTCAAATAATAGCTGAGTTTGGTGATTGAGTTTCTGAGTTGAGGACTCCATTATCTATAACAATTTGTTTGCGAGTTAACTCCTGGAATATATTTTGAAATTCAAACACAGAAGCCAAATGGTGCAAATTATCTATTTTCAGAAAAATGTGCAAACTAGAATTTTTAGGGAGGTAGTTTGAGTCCTCTAGTTCTAAAAGTTTTGCGGCTCCGAATTCAACTGGAATTTGACATGCAACACTTTTAGTCTTAATTGTATTTAATCTTTTTCTGTATATGTGGTATTCCGTTTTGTAAGAAAACCTGTTCCAATAGGCCAAAAATAAATTTCTGTGCACGTGATAAGAGTAATGGCCACAAGCTGATCACCAAATTTAATCACTAATATCATCTTCGTGTGCTTGACTCTCACAGGACAGCATCAAAAAGGAGCAGTAAGACCACCACAAAAAACAGTACATGCATACAATATGAAGATGAAATCCGAAAGCCACTTGCAGACGGTTGCCATGAGCCCGAGGAGGAGGTTTTCTGGGCATGCGTCAGATTCAGAGTTAGCATAGTCCTTCAGGCCCAAATTTAGAACAAAGTGCTTGTCGTTACTTCAAGGGGAAAAACAAAGACCAAAGAGGAGTATTTTAGCAGACTATATATATGTAAATAAATTACACCCACATTTTCTTATGTAGAAATTCTCCCATTGTTCAACATCACAAAAGGGTTTTAGACTTATAGGACCTTTATCAGATGTTCCTAGAGTTTTAAAGAAAACAGCTGTTAAGTTTCAAGCATCAGTCATACTTTCAAAATAACTGCTCCCCAAATTAACAGATCTCATGTGAAAAACTATGTACAAGCTCATTATTCTATCAAGATAGATGATATTGCAAGACAGTTGTTTTTATATGGTGCCTCTCTTGAGTACATACGCTTATGCCATTGAACTTCTTGGTCCTTCAGTGTGAGCTATTTGCCAGTCATAGGCCTGTAAAGAGGAAGAGGTGCAGAAGGCCGCCTAGGAGGTTAAAATTTAAAATTATGTAGCGCTAGCCATCCGTAATGGTGATATATGCATCATGGTCGAGGCACGGACCTCAAAGTCCGCGGTGAATCGCACGGCCCTCTCGGTCGGGGAATTTCTATTCCACCTGGACTTCCTCACTCCTATAAAAACCCTAATCCATAAACATGTATATTAATGGCGAATGGACCACCATGACCCCTCCCTCTGGCTCAGGTTCGCCTGGGTTCGAGATGCGCATCCGCTTCGTCAACCACGCGCACAACGGCTGGGACAGCGCGGTCTCCCTCCACCCGCGCATCGACCAGCTCCGGTACAAGTACGCCCCCATGGGGGAGAAGCTGGGCAACGTCGACGGCGCCCGCCAGGCAATTGGGCGGTGGATGGAGTGGCAGCCCGACGCAGATTCGAGCGGCGGTATGGTGAGGTTGGCCGGGCTCGCGCCGTCTATGGGCGGATCATCGCTTGCCATCCCGGCGCCGATGACTTCATGATCTTATTTTTATTCTCCATGGTTTTGCATGTAGGTGGGGAAGAACGTTCTTGGCGGATGCAACGTTGCTGGAACTTCCGTTTCCACGATATTAATAAATAACTATTTAAACATAGACAATTTTATTACTTCTTTGCATTTAACTAATGATATTTGGAGGTTAACTATGTAATACTTTTCCAATAAAAATGTTGTTTGGACCAATGGGCGTTATTTATTGATGGCCAAGTATCCGGTATTTGTCGTATTATCATTTTTTTTTTTTTTTTGTGAACACTTTTTCTTTTTTCAAAATACATATTATGTTGGATAAAAATCGAAAGTTGTAATTCGGTGCCCATCAATATAGAACTAGCAACTAATAATTACCTCGGTGGAGTTTAGCTAGAAGAGCTACACGTCATCTTGCCAACTACCACCCAGTTAAGCACGGCTTATATAAACCAAAATACTACTCTCTTCTTTCCCAGGGATATGATTTCCAAAAACTGTTTCTGGCTTCTTTCCTGCCTTCAAACCCTCTGATTTCTTTCTCCCTCCATTTTTTTCTTCAGGAACTAATTCTACCCTTTTCTCCCGAATCCCAGAAGAAGTCTCTGTTCTGGTTGCGGGTCTTCTTTTGAGAAAATCTGAGGCCTCCTCTGTTTTGCCAGAAGACCAATTCTGGGGCTCTGAGTTCCCAAGAAGAAAGAAAGCTCGGCAAGCATGTTCTTGCTCTTGTAATTGTTTTCCCATTGCTATAAGGTAATGGAATCGAGATGCTTCTCTCTTTCCTTCCTTCTGTTGCTTTTTCTTTCTTTTCTCTGTTTCACATCTTGTTGCAATTGAAGCAAAAGTCATCTGTCCTTTAAGAGCTGTGTTTCTTTCATTTATCTCAATTCGTTTGGGATGGAGAAGAAAACAAGCCAAATCATACATGGAAAAAGGGGCCCAATTTTATTTAGCTTTTCTTGCATTAATTCTAGTCTTAAGAAGTGTCAATGTGTTTTTCTCGGAAAAAAATGTGGCAAGGCGATTGTCGAACAGTTTTTAGATGCAATGGAACCAAGGATTTCAGTAGGAGTTGTGGTACTGATAGTTTGTCATATCTTGTAGAATCTTGAACCTAAAGAGATCAGTCAATCTGACACTAATAAAGGTTCTTTTATAGTAGGGGTTAAAGAAATGAAAGAAACACAGCTCTGTTCAACTTCTTGGGACAATATCATGGTAAGAATTGGAAATCTGGTTGCAAAATGGTTTTTAGATGCCGTGGAACCAGAGATTTCAGCATGAGAAATTCTTGTAGTCATAGTTCTCATATCTTGTGGAATCTTGAATCAAAAAAGATCAGGTGGTTTTTGACACGAAGAAAGGCTATTTTCTAGAAGATGTTTGCATTTCCTGCTAAATTCATGGGTCAGTAGTCTTGTTCTTTGGAACCATTAGTGAAACGTTAGAATTTTTGTTAGATCTTGCTTTTAGATTTACAAAGATATTAATTTTTGTATCAAAAAGAACAATTCTTGGATTCTGATTTTTTTTTTCTTTTTTTAAAAAAAAGCTTTGAAGTCTGAAAATTGATCTCATATCTGTGGTTACCAGGAGCCAAAAAAGGGAACGGATCATTCTTTTCTTGTTAGGTTCCTAATGGAAAAAGTTTGCCCGTATTTGGTTATGGAAGTAGCTAAACTTGAACTATATAGCAATGACAGATTCTAGGGATTTAACAAAATATTATTGTCTAACTTAATCATGTTATTGGCTGGAAAATCAAAATAATTCCTATTCTCTTTGGATGATTTTAACAGTCTTAATGTTAGGATTTGGTCATTGATTATATATATATGCTCTTAGCCTGAAGCATACCCTGCCTTATGATGATTTGTTATGCTTAAATGATGTTCAATGCAATGTAAGAAATGACAAAGTGCATGCCCAAAATTGTAGCAAACTCAAGACATTACTCAAGAAGGTGAACTGGGAAAAATGGATACTCATGTTGGAGATGTGGAGACCCCAGTGGAAGGTATGGCGCTTCAGGCTGATGATGGTGGTCTGGAGAATTCTAAATCTTCAGAAAGTTCAGATAGACAGCACCAAGATAAAATTTTGGAAAAATGTATGGAAAGTTGCGAGAAAGATGAGACAGAGAAGCACAAGGATGGATCTGATATTGAAGGCCCACAGAATAAGGACAAAATTCATGAACTACAGCAAAGAATTGACAGGTAATTTGAAAGGATTCTTTTCTTAATTTAATATTACAAATATATACCATGGAAGGAACCTTACATATATAACTGAATCTTTATATTGACAATTAAGAATTGCTCTCTCTCTCTCTCACACACACACACACACACACATACACGCACGCACAACACACGCACGCACAGAGCAAAGCTTTCAAAAATGTTCTCATCTGCAGTCCAAAGAGCTTTCTGGTACAATGTACAGAATTTCTGGAGATCAACATAACTAGATCTTCCTTTTAATATTTCTAATTATTGTAAGTGGTTAAACAGCTTTGTGAGGTAATGATGGATTCACATTACATCAGGGGATGGTTTACATATGAAGTGGTTGTAACACCCCGGCCCAAAATCAGCCACAGCCCAAACCAAAAAAAAAAAAAAGGAAAGAAACAGGGGAGAAGACTCCCGAAGGGAGTCTTCTCCCTCCGTTCAACGGCTCCCAATCGGAGTCGGAGACAAGGTCTCTTCGGCTCTATTTAAGGAGGAGATCCCTCCTCTCTCCATTTCCATCGAAAATCCTAAGCTCAATCGGCGGCAATCGCCGGAAAATCCACCGCGGAAGACCGTCCCTGTGCCATCCAATTTCTCGCTGGAAAAGCTTCGCCGGCGATGGAGGTAAGCCTCCTCCCCTTCCTCTCTCCTTCCCCTTCCTTCCCGTGCCGATGTGCACGCTCGCCGGCGACTGGAGTCGTCAGATTTTGTTGCGAAAGAAATCCTTCTTTTTGCCGTTTTCCATCGCTGGTGGTCACCGCCGACCACCGGTTTGGCCGCCTCTTGCCGTCGGATCACCTCTCCTTTGGCCGCCGACCATCCCCGCGCCGGCTGTGCCGCCGGCTGGCCAACCAATGAGGGGATCAAAGATCCCCTGTTACGGTCAAAAACAAGCCTGCGGGAAGAAAAGAAAAGAAGAAGGAAGAAGAAGAAGAAGGAAAAGAAAAAGAAAAAGAAAAGAAGAAGGAAAAGAAAAGAAAAAAAGAAAAGGAAAAAGAGAAAATAAAAAATAAGAAGAAGAAGAAGAAGAAGAGAGAGAATTTTCCTCTCCCTCCTTTCTCTCTCTTTCCTCTCTCCTCTCTCTACTTTCTCTCTCTATAATTTCTCTCTCTAGTTTCTCTCTCTAGATTCTCTCTTTAGATTTTTTTCTCTCTCTTTATGAATTTTATTTCTCTAGTGTCTTTCTCTCTTTGATTTCATCATGGATCCTAGGATAAAATTGAGATGAAAATAAGATGATCTGAGGTTGCTCCGAAATTCGTGCGGTAGATCTGATCCCAGTCTGATCCTATTCGAAATTTGTAACACTTGGTTCATATTGAGTCACCTTGATAGGACCTCTAATGATCTCGACCATGATTGCCTCATCGAAAGGATACGAAGATTCTCTCTCCACTTTCTCTCTCTAGAATTTTCTCTCTCTTCATGGATTTTCTCTCTCTAAAAGTCTTATGAATCAATGGAGGATCTAGATAATTAGATAAATCTTAATTTTGATTAATCCTAAGAGAGGTCCTCGATCTGTATTATTAGGATCGATTATCGGTAATTTTCTCTATATATGATTTTTATATTTGATCAGGGTCATGAAGAGATACGATTGTCTGCATAAGATATCGAGTGGAATATCTTATTAGAGAAATTTATAAATCAAAGAAGAACATTGATTTCTGTGCTTGGATCAGTCACCGGTAAAGGTAAGAATCTCTGTACATGATCATCATTATATATGTTATTTTACCGTTGGTTTTATCTCCTTGATTTTGCATCGTTGGATTTGAGATCGATGAATTTATTATATCTGAGACATTGTTATTTATTTATGTGATTTTGAGCATGAGTATGCTATATCAATACATATGTATCAGCGATTGATGGCATGATTATGTGTATGACATATTTATTTCACTGCAAAAGATGAATTGATTAATGAAGTTAAATATCATAATTTTATGAAAATGAAAAGAAAGAGAAATATGGTTTGGACTGGCCTTGTCATGTGGAATAGCCTGCCAGGAGCTTATGCCTGGGACAGCCCCCACAGGCTTATATGTGGAAGAATATGATCCGAGAAAGATCATGAAGAATCTGATCCGAGAAAGATCATGAATGATTTGATCCGAGAAAGATCATGGCCACTTTGATCCGAGAAAGATCATGAATATTTCGATCCGAGGAAGATCACAGAAATCGATCCGAATAAAAGATCGTCGTATGATCCTGGTAGTCCAAAGCCAAAGCCAAAGCCAAAGCTAAAGCTAAAGTCAAAAAGAAAAGGATTAAAGATGATGTGATAATAGAAGAAAATGGAAAGATAAGATATGAAACAATCGTTGAATAAAATTATTTCACTTATTAACATATGATAATACATTCTCTTTTGATAAAACAGATAATTTATAAATATTTGCAGTATTCAGGACAGTGAACATCGACTTTTATGTGTTATTGCTTATCTTTATTTTCAGATTATATTATTATATTGGTGTGATATGGGAATTCTTACTGGGCTGTAAAGCTCACACCCCTTCATCTTTCTTTTCTTCTCAGAATTACAGGATGCTTATGGTTGGCTATGGCCTGGATTTATGGGTGAGTAGAAGGATAGATAAAAGTGTCATAGTATCTGATCAGAGAATTGAAGAAATTTAAATTGTAATTATGCAAGATTTTATGAATTATTATTGCAATTAAATATTATAGTTGTTAAGATTGTAATGATTTAATTTGGCCTTGCATATTCTTTAGGGTTTGCTCTAAGGAGTGTGCGGCCATCACGTATCCGACCCGGGTGTTGGGTTCGGGGCGTGACAGTGGTTGGGCTGCATACTTGTTTACATTTTTCTTAAGTCCTTTATACTTCAATTTTTTGCTTTTTGTTTTTGAGTTAAGTTTCATATCATGCGCCATGGTTTTGAAATTAGTCCTGGTTTCTGACATGAAAATTTACATCTTAGACTTGGTCTTGAATATTCTTGGGGCTAAATAATGGGTTCTAGAATTGGCAAGCAAAGTTATTCGTATGTGGTGGTAATTTTTCTCTGGCTTATTAATGCTGTGGTTGATATGCCGTGGAAGAAGTAACAAAAATTGGTGTTACAGCGATGTCGAACCTGGAAAAACTCAAGAAGATGAAGCAGGAGATTCAATGGCTTCCATAGAATCACCTCTGTCGCTAAAGGCAGAGAAAACCACTAATGAAGAGATACTGCAAGGTGAACAGGATGGGAAGACCTTGAACTTAGAAGATGTGCCAGTTGAGTGTCAGAATCAACAGGATGCTAAGAGGATCATTGATGATCTCAGAAATAAAATTGAACAACTAAAAGCTGCAAATTCCAAACTGCAAAATGACATTGATGAGCGTTCTATAACACTCAGAAATACAAATCTGGAGGTGGACAGTTGCAATGAGGCATTGAAATCTAAAGAAGGGGCAGATAAATATACAAGTCCTGCATATGCCTTGCAAACTTTATCAGCTCAGAATGTGCTACATGACACAGAAGAAACTGAAAGCCTAATTAGTCAACCAGTGAACCCACTCCCTGAGCAGCAGGATCAAAGCCAGTTGGAAGCACAGAAGTCAGAACTTGAGAGAGAATTTAAAGAATTGCTAGAACAAAGTCATCAAAGTCAGAAAGAAATAGATAACTTACGGGATTGTCACAGTGAGTTAATTGAAATGATTGAAACTGCAAAAACTGCACGCAAGGTGAAGCAAGAGGGGATCAAGAGGGACATTAGTGACTGCAAGGAAGAATGTGGAGTTATTGAAAGATGTATCAGGACATGGTCGCATAGGATGCAAATCTTGGAAGAAGAGTGCAGGCAAATGAAAGAAACAGCAGAACCCATGATATATTCTATGAATGATGCGGTTCTCCGACTGCAAAATGAAGTTATGGAACGGTTCGGGAATATCCAGATGCGGTTATCTGACTTCAGAAACAAGCTTCAGATAGAGAAGGCAGAGTTGGCACTGCATCATGAGAATCAAGGACTGGAAATTGAGAACACTAAGATCGGGAAGGAACTTCAGACTATGCGTCTGCTTATCAATGAAAGCAAAGAATTAAGAGCTGAGCTATATGATGAGGAAAGAGTCAATAGAATGCTGGCCATTTTATGCTCCAGGAATGATGATTCTGAAGTCCAGGAAGGGGGAGTTGGTGATTTAGTGGCTTCTGGTGACATATATCAGTCAGACGAGGCAGAGAAAACCACAGACAAAGAGACACTGCAGACTCTGCAGGATGAGAATGGTTTGAACTTGGAAGATGTCACAATTACTAGTGAGAAGCAACAGGGTTCTAGAAAGATCATGGATGTTCTTACAAGTGAAATAGAACGGCTTAAAGCTGAAAATACGAGACTGCAGATTGGCATTGATAATATGAATAACATGCTAACAGATACCAATCTGGAGGTGGACAATTTGAACAAGGCACTGAAAGCTGTGGAAGGGGTGGGTGAATTCATAAGGCCTGTGGGTGCCTTGCAATCTTTGTCAGCTCAGGATGGGCTGCATGAAACAGAAGAAGCTGAAACCTTAATCAGTCAACCAGAAGCAAGTCTGTCCCAGGAGCAGCGAGATCAAAGCCAGTTGGGAGCACAGAATTCAGATCTTGAGAAGGAGATTCAAGAAATGCAAAAGCAGAGTAGTCTTAATGAGAAAGAAATAGATAAATTGCGGGTCTATGGCAATGCTTTAATTGAAATGATCGCAACTGCTAAAACTGCACAGGGAAAAAGAATTGAAGAGACTTTGAGGGACATAGAAAACTGTAAGAAAGAATGCGAAGTGCACAAACAATATATTCAGAGATGTTCAGATAGGGCGGCAACCTTGGAAGAAGAGTGGAGGCAAATGAAAGAAATAACGATGCCCACAATACATTCGCTGCGCGACACACTTCTCAGCCTGAAATTAGAAGTTGAGGAACAGTTTAGGAATATGCAGATGCGCTTATCTACCTGCAGAGAAGAGCTTCAAGAACAAAAGGCGAAGTTGATCACAGTGCATCATGAGAATCAAGAACGCACAACTATGAACCGTAAGATGAAGAGGGAACTTCAGAGCATGGGTACAGAGTTTTTAGCGATGCTGGAGGAGATGGAGAAATCAGGACACGGACAACATGATGCGGAAATGGTGAAGAAAATGGAAGATGTGGCCACGTCTGAGAAGATGCTGGAGGAACTGAAGATGAGAAATAAGGATCTGAAAAAAGATCTGTCCGCTCAGAAGACAGCAAAGAAAGACGCTCTGGGGCTTTTGTCGCTGCAGCTTGAACAACTTGCTGAAGAATGCTGGAGGCTCTGCGAAGGTATTCATGACAGACAAAGCATATGGCAGAGGTTAAGATGGATGTTTCATTAAGGAAAGCTCTAATGCACAGCTAGGCAATGATTTCAGTAATTCCTGTATCAAGATCTTTCCTGCAGCATCTTTAGTACAAGTATCCAGTTTGGTTATCACCTTCTCTTCAAGAATGTCTCTGGCAGAATTTGTGAATGATCAGTCACTGCAATAGATCTGTAACAGTGATTGTGTTTGAGAGATACTAAGTCATACTCTTGGCATTTATTTGATATTCGGATTCAAGCCTAAATCAATATTTTGTTCGTCTATTATATTGGGGAAAAAAATGTGAAATAATATTTCTTTTTCTTCTTTCTTGGCAGCATGACTTGAACTTGTCAATCCGAGGATAGGATATTCCCCATAGATGCTGAATCATTTGGGTTGATTGAGCTGGGCTTTGTTTGTCTTGTGGCAAGGAAATAAGAAAATGTACTTCTGTTCATTCGAGCTTTCTAGTTAGATAATAGCTTGGTATTCCGAAGCTAAGATATTTCAAGCAGATAACCTGATAGATTTCACCTGAGATGGTAACCTGATAGATTTCACTTGAGATGGACGCTCTCCACTTAGAAAAATGCTTTTTAAAGAACTAAAATGATCTTCTATATATGCAAAGTCTGTAGTTATTTGGTATCACAGTAAATGTGAATCTTCAGCATAATTGCCCCTGTTCGGCCTACTGTCCCTCCAGCAAAGAGATGAAGTGCTTTCCATCTGTGGTAGCTTTGCAGATTAGCTAACCTGGAATCTGAGAAAGTGTAGATGCTTTTTAAAAAACAAAAGCAATAGGCTTTTTCTTTTTTTTCAATTAAATTCATGCAAGGTGTACCGGTTGCCTCCTGAAGCCAAATTTTGAATCTGATCTTGGAACCATATCTTTTCCATAGGCTTCTTAGCTGATTTTTTTTGTTACGGATATCTGAGATGAAGTTAATGTCACGCCTCGAACCCAACACCCGAGTCGGATACGTGATGGCCGCACACTCCTTAGAGCAAGCCCTAAAGAATATGCAATGCCAAAATAAATCATTACAATCTTAACATCCATAACAATTAATTTCAAATATAATTCATAAAACCTTGCATAATTACAATTTAAATTTCTTCAATTCTCTGATCAGATACTATGACACTCTATTTATCCTTCTGCTCACCCGTAAATCCAAGCCATAGCCAATCTAAGTCATCCTGTAACTCTGAGAAGAAAAAGAAAGATGAAGGGGTGTGAGCTTTACAGTCCAGTAAGAATTCCCATATCACACTGATATAGTAATATAGTCTGAAAATAAGGATAAGCAGTAAGATATAAAATCTCATGTTCAATGTCCAGAATAATGCAAACATTCATAAATTTTCTGTCTTGTCAAAATAGATGCATCATCATATGTTAACAGATGAAACCCCTTTTATTCAACAATTATTTCATGTCTTATCTTTCATTTCTCCTTTCATAATCACATAATTTTTAACCTTTTCTTTCTGGTTCTGGACTATCCAAGTCTATACCTCAGTCACCATCCGGATCGAATCCACTTAAAAAGTCTTTCAAGACTGTCCCAGGATGAGCTCCTGGCCGGCTGTCCCAAGTACCAAAGCCCGTGAGAGGCTGTCCCAGGCATAAGCTCCTGGCGGGCTGTCCCAGATATGAGCTCCTGGCCGGTTGATCCACTTGTAAGCCAGTGGGGGCTGTCCCAAGTATAAGCTCCTGGCGAGCTGTTCCATATGACAAGGCTAGTCCATACCATATATCTCTTTCTTTTCATTTAATCATTTTGTGTTGATTTCATCAAATCAATTCTGTCTTGCATTATGATCAATTCAGATATGTCATATCCATATAATCATGCCATCAATCTCTGATACATATATATTGACATAACATACTCATGCTCAAAATCAAATAACAGTATCTCAGGTATAATAAATTCATCGATCTCAAATCCGACGATGCAAAACCAATGATGCAAGACCAACAGTAAAATAGCATATATATAATAGTGATCATGTACAGGGATTCTTACCTTTACCGGTGACTGATCCAAGCACAGAAATCAATGTTCTTCTTTGATTTATGAATTTCATAAACAAGATGTTCCACTCGACATCTTATGCAGATAATCATCTCTTCATAACCCTGATCAAACATAAAAATCATATATAGAGAAAATTACTGATAATCAATCCTAATAACACAGATCGAGGACTTCTCTTAGGATTAACCAAAATTAGGACTTGTCTATGTATCAGGATCCTTCATTGATCCATAAGACTTCTAGAGAGAGAAAATCCATGAAGAGAGAGAAAATTTTAGAGAGAGAAACTTTCGCATCCTTCCGATGAGGCACTCATGATCGAGATCATCAGAGGTCCTATCAGGATGACTCAATATGAATCAAGTGTTACAAATTTCGAATAAGATCGGACTGGGATCAGATCTACCGCATGAATTTCGGAGCAATCTCAGGTCATCTTATTTTCATCTCAATTTTTATCCTAGGGTTCATGATGCAATCAGAGAGGAAGAAAAGATCCTAGAGAGACAAAATCCGTAAAGAGAGAGAAAAGTCTAGAGAGAGAATCTAGAGAGAGAAAATATAGAGAGAGAAGGTAGAGAGAGGAGAGAGAGAAAATTTTTCTCTCTTTTTTTTCTTTTTATTTTATTTTATTTTTATTTTTATTTTTCTCTTTCTCTTTTTCCTTTTTTTTTCTCTTTTTCTTTTTCCTTTTTTTTTCTTTTTTTTTTCTTTTTCCTTTTTCTTTTCTTTTCTTTTCTTCTTCTTCTTCCTTCTTCTTTTCTTCCCGCGGCCTCCCTTGGCTGAAACAGGGGAGGACCGTGAGGTCCCCCCCTTGGCGGCTCGGGCTCCGGCGGCTTGGCCGGAGATCCGGCAACGACGGCCGACCGTGCGAAGCCGGTCGGCGATGGAGTTCGGCCGGCGGCTCTCTTTTTTTTTTCGAAAAACAGGGGATCTTCTTTGGAATTTATTTTCAGCAAAATCGATGGCCGGCGGTGAGGTCTTGGGCCAAGAGAGGAAGGGAAGAGGGAGAGGAAGAAGGGGAGGGGCTTACCTCGAGCTCCGACAATGTCGTCAGCTCCAATTTCCGACGAGCACAAGTACGGGAGGCCTTGACTTCAACTGGAGAAAACAAAGAGAAAGGAAAGAGAGAAATCGGTAATCACTATGGGTTGTTTAGGAGGGGGAGAGGGGGTCTTATAGAGTGGAGGAGAGGTCGAATCCCCCTCGGATTCCAACTTCTCCTCCGGTGACTCAGGTGGAAGAAGACTCCCAACAAGAGTCTTCTTCGTTTCTTTCTTCTTTTTTTTTTTTATATATCTGGGTTATTACAGTTAATAACACGCAACATCATATACAAGCAAGTCAATAAATCAGTACTTTGTGGTTTTCAGGTTGGTTTAATAGATGACTTCTCAATTTAGTAAAACACACTTAACGCATGAGATCCACTGTAACGGAGGAGTAACCTGAACGGGTGCAAGAGGAAATCTGGAGCCTAGTACAAACGGAAGTTGGTAACTGGCAAGGAAGGCGATGCCAGCTAGCCAACTCAATTGTCTGTCTTACACAACCAAAATGAAGAATACCAGTGTTTCTGTTTAGGTTTTCCCACAAGGTCAGATCAAGAGCCCATTGAAAGTTCTGGAAAGGGGGAGAAAAGAGAACTAAGAATGACAATTGCCATGGATCTTGTTTTTTTGTGGTGGGGAGCGTGGGGGGGAAGGGAGGGGTATATGCTGAAATAAATTGTCATACCAACAAACAAATCAGAAGCAGAGTATCTGCAACAAGTATGTCAATTTGATTGAAAGGCATTTGTTGTGCAGATATCTATTCCATTATTTAGTGGTTGCAATATGGTAAACCCTATGTTAGAATTACAAGGTCTTGTGTTCTAGATGGTTTTGAAACTTCTTGTTTGTACTAATAGCAGGTAGAAACCTAGATCATAACATCTAGAGTTTAAGCAAGAACCTATGGCCTGAAGGTGATTGAATGATTTTGGCTGGAAAGAGCCAGCATCTTTCGTTCAATGGTGGTTGAATATGAGGAAAAAGACCCCACAAACTATTCTTTATCACCATATTTTCAAGACCGCCATCAGCTTAGGGAAAAAAAAGCAATAGGAAAACAGAGCATAGGACTTCCAGCATTTTCATTAGCACGAAAGATTGTGAGGTGCAAAACGCTGTAGTTTTTAAATCTGCTTTAGCTCATGGGAAGCCAAAATTGCATTTCCATGTCAAGATATATGAGGATGCAAAAAATTAGAACATATTGGCCTCTGAAGAAAAAATAAATAATCAGTGCTTGAAGTCTTTGATTCCTTAAATATTCCTCACTCCATGATCTTTTATGCACATTCTTTTAAGTAATCAGTTCCCTTTGTGAGAGATTAAATGCATGTTTTGTTATAAATGTAACAAAGTGCCAGAGTTCCCTTCTTGGGAAAGATTCAGGCCTCACAGGCAACTATGGAAGTAGCTATTTGCTGAAGAAAGAGTAAATTCATCTAAATGCTGCCACAAAATACTGCCTTAGCATGGCAACTCCTCACAGGACCAGACTAGGAAAAAAAATGCAGAGAGACTCAAACAATAAATGTTTTATGCCTATAAACCATAAAGGACCAAGCCCTTGAATGCTTGTGCCTGCTTTTTTTTGTTTTTTTTTTTTATGGTTTTCAACATCCTGACTGCTAGTTATCCCTTTTGGAGGCTCTTTCCTCTCTAAATGAATGCTTATTCCAGTCCTCCGTCACCAATTCCTCTGAAGGACTGCTACAAACTCATTGTAAAACTGTTACGACCTGGTTGCAAACCCTCAAAAACTCTACCAGTTTCCCGTGTTAGTCTGACCTAAGAGGATCTAGAGACAAAACCAAGCTTAACTGGAATGAGAGTTTCTAATTTTTACACCCTACAAGAGTCACCCTACGTGAATCAAAGAGAAAGCTGGCCCCGGCCTTCCTTTCAGATCAAGCTCCCTATTCAGCCATGTCACTTCAATGTACTCTAACCATTCAGCTTTGAAGATGTCTTCTGGTGGAAGCCGGAGGCTTCTTCCATTCTCATCAAAAAAAAAAAAAGGGGCTTTGAAGGTGTCTCCCTTTCTCCATAATGCGAGAATTAACAATGTCTTAACCTATAATCTCAGTGCTTCTCAGATATCCCCGGATCAACAATGATCTACATATACCATGCCTTTACCAATTGATGGTTTCAAAGAAAACTTAAAATCCATTGCACCATCTTGTGAGAATCCTTCCCCAAGCCACAACCTTTGGAGCTACCCTATATACCACAGAGTGAATGCTTCCTCTATGGTCTAGGTTCATTCTGTTAATTTTTTTTTTTACCGAAACATTCCGTTAAATTTAAAACCAAAACTATGAAGGGGAAAGAAAAATGAAGCAGTAACTTCTTTTTTCCCCAATAAACTAGGCTCTGTATTAGGGTTTTCGACCTGACATGAATTAAACATGCAACTTTTTGATCTAAGTTAAACATGCTATCATTGCACCACAGAATGCTAACAGCTTCCCGTGTATTGTTGGGTGGGCAAAATAATAATTTATTAATAAATTTTTAAATAAAAGATCTTATAATAAATAATAAAATAAAAATATATATAATCAAAATATTATAAAAATATCAATAAATATTTAATTTTATGTATAAATAAAGATAAGTAAAAAAAATTATCTTATGCCATCTATAAAATGATTTTGATTGTATAAAAATCTCAATAATCTCTTCAACATTAAAGGTTGAAGAATAAATAAAAAATTAAAAAATAAATAAACAACTGTTTTTTTTTTAAAAAATTATTATTTTTAATAAAAAATTAATATATAAATTAATTATATAATTTTTTTTTCAAATCGATGGACTCGTAATATATATAAGATTAAAATATTGAAGGGATCACCATATATATAAATACATAGGTAATAAATATTTTAAAATTTTTTCGAGAAGCAGTGATCCCTTCGGTCCCTCTTACCCTCCACCACCGTGTGATCGAAACTATACCTCTTTCCCCTTAGACATCTCCACCTTTTTTTTGTGTCTTGCTCCTTTAATGGTAATATGTAGATCTGCTCTTCCATGAAACTGGGATACAATTGAGGATTCCTACAAATACTGCGATCGATACATTTGTCCTATTCGGTATAGGAGTGAAACAACCCCATGTCATCATCTTTTGCACCGCAATATACAAAGCAGAGAGCAGTGCGTGCTTGGATTGCCACCATGTTGGTCATCTTGGGAAAAAGAGCTCTTGCGCAACCTCTCTACCCTCATGTTTGGCAGCTATCCCATGTGTTTGGCATCCCAAGACGATGCTCTCCATTTTGAAGATGAGCGAGAGCCCTCCATTTCCAAGATGGACCACATGACAAGCGATCCAAGCATGCAGTGTTCTCTGCATTGCAAAATATGCACCACAGCGGATCTAGGCTCGAAGCGAACGCCCGCAATTCGTTACAAACGATGTGAAAATTTTTAACATCCAATCCGGCATATACATGCAGGACCGGCCGAGGCCCCATGTCCGTCCTGATCAACTGACGACCCGAGAATGTTGGTGTTTGGAAAGGGCTGCGGGATTGAGATATAGAGGGGGCACAAAACGCATTCTAACCTTAGCGGTCTATCAGTTGTTTTTTGGATGGAAAGCAGTCTGTCAATTGTTGCTGCTGTAGAATCCTCCTTTCTAATCCAACTACCAAGTGTCTCACATTTCTCTCTAGGTTATTTTGTTTGGACTTTTGTGTGGGGATCATGAATGAAACAGCGGTGAAAAAGGGATCTCAAGCTCTGCGCCAGCACGTATTGTTGCGGCTGGCACGGATATCTATTTCTATACACTGTATTAAAAGAGAGTCCAGGGGACTCCCAATCCTCAAGGTTCCCCTTTTTTTTTTTTTTTTTTTCTTTTTTTTAAATTAAATTTACCTTGGAAGCCTTCTCAAACTCTCGAACGTGTGATTTTTTTTTTCTTTTTAAACTTCGAACCCAGAGATATGCCCTCACCCAACCTTTGCCCCTCTCTCGTCTGAGTATGGATCCGCTTCCCTTGTGCTTCTATCTATCCTTCCTTCTCTCTTTTTGTTAAACTCTATAAATTAAAATTTTTTATCTTCAATAAAAAAAAATTTTGATGAAAAATTTTTAAACCCTCCAAAATATCATACTTCTACCAAGATTAAGCTCTCAAAATCTCAAGAAGAAGAGTAAGCAATGAAAAAAAAAAGTTAAAAAAAAAATCAATTTATGTGGGACAAGATTGTACCCTTTACTTTTTTTTTCATCTTTCCTTGATTTTTGTTGATTTTTTCTATGTTTTTCCCAGTTCTTCCACTTTTTTTTTCATTTGCAGGAGTCTCAGTCAGGCGGGAGGGTTGGAGCAGTCGAATAGGGAGATTTGGTCTTTAGACGATAGAAAAAATTTTAATTTTTTATTTTTTCTATCTTTCAATTTTTTCTATATTTTTTCCATTCAGAAGTCTCGATCAAGCGCAGGAGGCTTGGAGTGGCTCACTTGGATAGTTTAGACAATGGCTAAGGTTTTGTGTTGGTTCTTAGGATCGAGAAATTCTTTATACACCATTTGTGGTGTAGAAAATCTAACGTGGAGCGTATCATTTCGTCCTATTAGACCACATAGCTATCATTTTTCAACGTGCTTTTAATATCCACAGTTCTATTTCTTTATTTGAAATTTTGAATGATGAAAATATTCTTCTTAAAAATTATAACATCCCTTTTTAAAAATTATGACATCCATTCACAAAAATTATAATACCTCTTTTCTTCTGAAAAAATTATGACACCCCTTTACAAAATTATGATACTCCTTTATAAAAATTATGATATCCCTTCATAAAAATTATGACACTTCTTCAAAAAAATTATGACACTCCTGTCCTTTGAAAAAAATTATGATATATTATGACATCCCTTCAAAATAATTATGATACTTACTTTCAATTTTTTATTTAGTACCAGAATATCATAATTTTTGTGAAGGAGTGTCATAATTTTTTTCAAAAGACAGGATTGTCATAATTTTTTTGAAGGGGTGTCATAATTTTTGTGAAGGGGTGTCATGACCAAAAGATAAGGATATTTTCATCATACAAAATTTTTAAACAAAAAAGATGATCTGCAGGCATTAAATGCACGTTAAAAAGTGGTGACTATATGAACCAATCGGACAAGACAGTGCACTCCACATCGGATTTTTTACACCGCCCATGGTGCACAAAGAATTTTTCTAGTTCTTAGATACAAGAGTTCAAAAGGTAAAAAATATTATTAATTAATTTATTGAATAAGGTAGTGATCAGATCATCCAAAAATTTAGAGGAATTCTCTCATTCTCCAATTATATTTCAAAAACTTTTTTATTTCTTATTTTTTTAAATAAAATAAGTTTTTTTCAAAAAAATCTTAGTTTTCTCCATTACGATGGCTGCAAAAATATTAACAGAGTCAATCACATTAATTTAGTTTATAATGGCTAAGTTTGATTGCTTCTAATAAATGATAGGGATGATATAGTTTAACAAAAAAAAAATATACAATAGTATTAAAGATCTAGCAATGAGCTCCACAAAAAATATCTTCGCATCTTAGTTCTAACTAGTATATATAATATATTATTTGCTAATACGAAGGAGATATATAAGAACCATACCTCTATTACAAGAATATCCTAAGTTCTTAACTTAGACCAATGATATAGTAGTGATGCATTCACTAATGTGAGAAGGATGGTGTTAATTTTTATTAATAAATTTAGGATTGATTTTTTCTGGTACTATAGTTGCTACATTGCTTTAACAAAGTACTTGAAAACTATTTTCTAGGATATGCATATGAATACATACGTTTATGAGTATTTATGTATGTAAGTGATCTACTTATTTATGTGAGATGGATGGTCCTATTTTTATTAAAAAACTCAGCTTTAATCTTTTCAGATATTGTGGTTAATTTATTTCTTTAACAAAGTATGTAAAAACTAATTTCTAGGTATACATATGAGTGCATAGTGACATAATATAGTCCAAAAAATGTTACCATGAAGCTCATTGTATGGTTGCAAGCTGTATTCATATAATTTTCTCGATATATAATTGTAAGTTAATAATCATAAATATTATTCAAAATGACCAAAAGATAGTCATGACTTAGGTTTAGTTGAATGTGTGATTATGCTAGATTGTGCCCTATCCTAATGGTAACAATGGGAGAAATGTTACTGATTTAATATCATTTTTTCAAAAATAAATAGAGTAATTTTAAAATTATCTATTCTTTGCTCATGACTATGCACTTCCATCTAGAATTCTTAAGTAGATTTATCTTTCAAGAAATTTGTTGAATTTGACTCTTTATTTCTATGTTGATAAATGAAAACTTATAATATTTTTTTATTTTTTTTAAATTTATTTTGTCATGCTATTTGTTAGGTTGATTTAGTGTTTGTTTTTCCATATCTTTGAACCCATGCAAGGGTTTGCTATTTCTTCTGGTTATTATAAGATCTTTTGCTTAAGATAGGGGGAGAGATATAAGCAAAACTTTATTATTATTATTTTTTTTTTGCTTGAGGAGAGTGCTACAATCTTTATCTTTGTTTTGCTTCTTCTACATCTTCCTTGAGTGGTTTTTTTTTTACAAAATTAAAAAGGCTTTATAGAGCTTTACACAGGGGCTTTATGTAGAAGAATTTTATATTTTTCTTTATATTTATGTGGCTCCATGAAATCTATTTGGCTGCATGGAGCTTTCTAATTCTGTAAATAAAAGAACTATTAAGTTTTAGTTATCTCTATTTCCTTACTTTTTTCTGCCACTCAATTCTTCATGTAGCTTGCTATTTTGCTGTAGTAGTTACATGACATCCACTCTGACCTATTCTACTCCTCTATTGACATAAAATTAAAAAAATAGCTTCCATCAAATTTGTTTATTATTTTTTCATCCATGTTTATAATTTTTTTCGATCTTTTTTTCACCTCTAGCAATGATGAGAAAAAAAATAAAATAGAAGCGAAGATTCGAGCACTCTCCTCACTCTAGGTTAAAAAAATTATAATTTTTTGTATGAAAAATTTTAAATATAATTATATTTTTATAAAAAAAATTATTTTGTGTACTATCTAAATCCTAATATAATAGTGGTTTTTTTATGAAACAATCAACTAAGGCAAACATATCAAAATTTTATACAACATATAATAAAACAACTATAACTTTGCTTATCACCATATTTTTATTAATTTTTTCTATTATTTAATTAAATTTTGTTGCATAGCGTGGGTTACTTGCTAGTTTTGATTAAAGTCTTGCATTTGTTTGATCAAAACATTGACTCACACCTTATCATCCAATCCTTCAATGTCCCTTGATTAGCCTATCTGGGAGCAATCTTCCTACTAGCTTCACATATCTTACAATAAAATATTTGCATATCCTCTATGGTTGAATTATACTTAAAGTCCATTTGATTGGGATTAATCTGATATGGAAATATAAATTCCATACCAGATTACCATATTTGGTATAAAAAATGAAAGAGAGAGATAATAAAAAAATTGATAGATCCCATATTTATTTTTTGGAGAGAAAGTTAAATATAATGGGGGTTGGTATTTGGTAAATATTTGAGTAATGATAATTCATACTTAACAAAAATACTTTCAATATAATATATATATAATCATTAAATTTATTTTGATGTCTTTACAAATTTATTCAATAAAGAATTTTTACAAAAAATTTAAGATACAGACCATATTATGCAAAGAACTATGTAATTATAATCATTATATAAAATTGGTTGGAGATGATAATACTATCTTGTTATTAAAAAATTATTTTATATTGATTGATATATTTGTAAGTTTAATTACATTCCTATATAAGAGCATCTTCAACTAAACATGGTTATCTTTTTTGGTGTTATTTTTTTAATTAATTTTTTTATCAACTAAATATAGTAATAATTATTTTTTATAATTATTTTTTTAAATAAATAATTTTTAAAAATTATCAAATTACCTCATAATCGTAACCCGGAATAATTTAATCAAACGGATCCCCGGGTGTGGGGAATCCAAAAAAGATAAATAATAATAAAAAAACTCTCAAAGAGAATATATTGAATTCTCCCAACTCCGATTGACCTAACTTGGCTATTTTCTTGTGGATAACCTTTATGTCAAGTTCCCCGGATCAGGCGTTGCAATATAACAGTTATCCAGCTGAGGTTCTGTTAGTCTTTCTGACCACTATAAATAGGCCCTCCCATACCACCACCCTCATGAAACATACGGGAGGTGGGTTCCTGTTGGCATACCAGCGATCCCAAGAAAAGGTCTTTCATCTATTCCAACCACCTTCAAGAAGCCCTCTCTCTCTCTTTCTCTGCATTACTAGTACTCCAACACCTTTTCTTGTGCTTGGGTTCTTGCAGAGAACTCTTTCGTTTCTTCTGAGTGTGTTCTTGGTTCGGAGGCCTGCTTAGAATGGCGGACACAGGACCAGGGAGCGAGAAGGAGAGCTCAAGGTGAGTAGTTCTTCCCCAAATATACTCTCTAAGTTATTTCTCAAAAAAGGAAAAAAGATGTTCTCTAAGTTATCTTGTTTCATTCGAGATAATGCATTTAGATGTTCTCTAAGTTATCTTGTTCCATTTCAGATAATGCATTTAGGCTTTTCTTGTTTTCTTCTTGGATTCTTTCCGTTTGCTGGGAGTTGATAGAAGCGAAATACCTGTTCCTCTTTTTGTCTTTTTCCATTAATCGCTTATCTCTGTAATCTTTTCATGAACTTAGCACTGGAATAAAAGTAGATGATGACCATGCCCTCTTTGAATGGTTCTTCTTGAATTGAAATCTTCTTGCGTGAAAGGTGAACCAAGCCAAACCTTGTTACCGATGTCATAATTAAGAGGTTTCAAAGTTCAAGATTTTACCGGGAATGAAAAATTTTCCCTATATAATTCCTTCATTGTTTCATTTCTTCTCCACACACACACAAACAAAATCCTTCATTACTTCTTGAAGAATTCTTTGCCTATAAATCGAAGACAGTCAGAAAAAACTTGATTGATATGTGTTTTCTCCTACTTTATTCTCTGCTGCTTTCATCTTTTTGTGAGTTGATATAAGGGGTACCTTATCCTCTTTATCTTTACCATAAATGGCCGTTGTCGCTCTTTTTTTTTTTTAAAAAAAAAATAATTTTAGTACTTAGTACTGGAAGGAAAGAAATCATAGAAATGCCATTTTTATTCAGAACAGAAAGTATTTACAGGCCTGGGCTTCTTGAATTCTCATTATCTTGCTTGAGAAGGCTGAAGAAAAAGAATAAACATATTCTTTCTTTTTTGTCTCTCGGATGTCTCTTTTTGGATTCTTATGATAGAATTTGGTTCAAAATGCTGTAAATGGTTAGCTGAGCCTTGTTACTGGCAAACAAATGATTAGAGATTTCAAGAACCTATTACTGGGAATGAAATTGTTTTTATGTATAATTCCTTCATTAGTTCTTGAAGAATTATTTGTATGTCAAGTTTATAGTCAAAATATTTGTCAGAAAAGTCTCGATTTATATGCTTGTTTTCTTCTCCTTTCGCTTCTTTTGGTTTTTGAGTTCCCACAGCTGCAGACCACAAGAATCTTGATTGCTAAACGTACATAATTCGTTGAAGCTCTGCTTCTTGAGTCTATTAATCAATCCTCTACTTTGGGGGAAAATGATATCAAGAAGCCAAGCCACTATATTTTCTGCTCTTGGAACTGAACTTCTTGAATCCATATCGGAAGTAATGTTAATGTAGATTTGTGTATATAGAGCTGATGCTCTTGCTGCACCAATATTATTTACTGTGGTGTGTTTGATAAAGCATAATGGTGCAGCATGGTGACCCCTGTTCAGATATGGTAGTTCTGCTGTAGGTCAAATATAGATGGTTTTCTTTTCTTGATTAGAGGCAACAATTTCGTAGTGTCCTAGTGAGTGATAACATCATGTGGATTTGAAGTCAGTGGGGTTGACTATGAGCTTCATATGTCAAAGAAGTTGTTTTCAGTGCAGATTGATCAGCAAATAAACATAAATTTATACTTATGTTTGCTGCATATCTCCCATGAATTTTAATTTGAAAAATCTTGATTTCTTTTTTTTAGGTCATCTTAAGCTGTACTATGGAATTCTAACAACTAACTGTTGAGTTGGAGCCAGCAATTCAATTAATTTTTCTGTGCCTGTAGGCTTGTTATGTCTCCTCTAAATTATAATTGCTATAATTGTTAAGATGCTGTAGAAGAAAAGATGAGTAATTTCTAATGGTGGTGTTAAAACTGATGCAAACGAAGACAGTGAAAAAGCAGTTCCTGTAACTGAATCGGAAGTTACGGGATTGGATGTTCCTGAAGAAGACAGTCGAGCTCTTCATTCTCAACCTGCGAGCATGCCAGTCTCACATGCTGTAACTGAATCAGAGGGCACTGGGATTGGAGGAAGGGAAAATATAGCAGATGAGTCCCAAAAAACCAAGTCAGAAGCTATTAAGAAGGAAAGCCAAGTGAATAATGATGTAAACGAGCCATCAACAGAAGAACAAAATTCAGCAGATGAGACCTTGCTGTTGCTGGTTAGGGATGAAGACCAGAAACTGGAACTAGAAGCTGCAACAGTGGAGGTGTCCGGTGCACAACAGAAGCTGAAAGATCCACTGGATGAGAAGCAAGCTGTAAATGAGAGCACCACTAAAGCTTCTTCCACATTGCAGGATAACAATGATTCTATGGGTCTCACAGAAGAAGGTCAGGAAGAGGAAGTAACTGATGCTGAAGTTCTCAAAGAAGAATGCCAAGCTCCTCAGAATCAGCCAGAGTATAGGTCAGTCTCACATGCTGTAATTGAGACAGAAGGTTCTGAGATTGGAAGTGGGGAAAGCGTAGCAGACAAATGCACACAGAATACATCAGAAACTATCGAGAATGAAAGCCAAGCAAATAATGATTCAAAGGAGCTGTCGCCAGAAGCAAAAGATTCACCAGATGAGAACATCCTGTTGCTGGTTAAAGATGAAGATCCGAAACCGGAACTAGATGCTGTAGCAACAGGGATATTCAGTACACAAGAGAAGCTGCATCTGGATGAGAAGCAGGCTGTGAATGAGAGTGCTACCGAAGATGCTTCCATAATGCAGGTTGAACCTGATAGCATAGGTATCACCACAGAGACCCAGAAAGAGGAAGCAGCAAATGCTGAGGTGGTGAAAGAAGACTGCCAAGTTCTTCAGAATCAGCCTGAGGGCACACTAGTCTCACATAGTGAGACTGAATTGGAGAGTTCTGAGACTGGACAAGGCCAAGAAGGAATGATGCAACCTCAGTTATCCTCCTCAGAAAAGTCTGGAGATATTACAGTTGTGATTGAGAAGCAACAGAATGATGAGCAGATCATTGATGAACTGCAAAGTGAGGTGAAGCAGCTTGAGGCTATTAATTCTCGGTTGTGGTTTGAAGCTGCTGAAGTTTCAGGGAGACTTGGAGATGCACAAATGAATTTGGACAGACTGAAAAAGATACTGAAAGATAAGGACGTTGCACAAGAATGCATGTCTTCAGCAGTCGTTGCACATGCTTTGAAAAATCAAACTGCCACAAAAGATGCAGAGGATCAAACTTTGGATACGCCCAGTGAAATAAAAGCAAAAGAGGCTGAGAGCTCCATCCTCGCCTGCAAGAAAATGAATGCTGAAATAAAGTATTTAGTGGAAACAATCAACAGGCAGAAGCAAGAAATTGACTCTTTATCTAAGAACAATGATGAATTGCTTAAACGGCATGACGGTGAAAATGCCAAGAATGAAAAGATAGAAGAAATGTTGAAGAATCACAAAGAGAGGATGATTGAGGATCAAAAGGTACTCTATGAAGCAAATTGTGATAAGCACAAGGTTGTGAAGTTAATGGAAGAGCAGCGAAGCGTGATGAAATGTGTGGCTGAGTCCAACATGGCTTCTCTAAGTGATGCACTTCAGACGCTGGAAACTGTCTTCGAGGAACATTGCAAGGCTATCCAGAGGCAACTATCTAACTGCACCGAAGGGATTCAAATGGTACTGTCACTGCTTCGTGGGAATAAAAGTACCACAGATGAGAATGATAGGTTGATAATTAAGTTTTTGTCCACATATATAGTAAATGTGGTCTTGCACGACACGAATCGCAAAATAAAAGAGAGGCTGGAAGAAGATGAAAGACTGTTAGAGAAGCATTCGCAATCTCAGCATAAATTGGAGAGACTGAAGAATAAGGTGGTGGCAAGGGAAAAGGAATTAGCAGCTAGGGGGGAGAAGATGGATGAGGATATAAACCAGTTGAACAATGCTGTCAACTACTACCGTGAAAGATTCGATCAGCTTTACAACAATTACTATGGAAGAGAAGGGCGTTCAGCATATGATCTATGCTAAAATGCCCATATTCTTTCGTCGGTATTCACCAGTTCTGAGGATGTAAGAAGATGATGAGAGAGATTTGATCTTTGATAATGTTCCTTGGAGAATTTTCCCACATATTGAGTGCTCTGATTCGTGACTCCAAGGTGCCTGAGTAATTCCCAGTTTCGTCAGCTTTCAAATTTAGCACTAACTTTTCACGAGCCTGAGTTGTATGATTTGCATTACATCAGTCTTAGTAACAAATCGTGATAAAGAAATGAAAGAACTATACTTTTGGAGCTCGAGCTTGGAAGATTGTTCTTCGAAGAACCCAGGCTTCAAATAACAGAACTTTTTTCTTCTTTTTGTCCTCTTTTATTTGTGCTTCTATGGGTCCAGTGTGTGCCAAGGCATAATTGATTTAATGTAGCATGAGATAAGAAAATGGGTATTCTACATGAAATATCGTGCCAGGGCATACAACTTTCCTCCTTTTTCTAGAAAAAGAAAAAAAATATCATAGTGTAGAGTTTATTTTATGCATATCTCGAACTTTCTTCATGGATGCTGGTTAACCTATTTTACCATAAAATACTCAGGGTCAGCTCCCACATAGACTCACTTATGATATTACCCTTATGCTGTCTGCTGTGCCATTTGAGTTGACCTGAAGGTACAAAAGATCATGGGATTATAGGTTGGACCGGGCTTATATGTATAAACGTTCAGAAATAGTTTGAGTGGGCTGACCTGAATTTTATAGAGGAAAAAAAAAAAAATCTCAGCGGCTTATTTTCGGGATTCAGATCTGTTCATTCCAAAACTATTTCTAGGTATTTATGGATATAAATTTGGCTCGGTATATAAGCTTGCTGGTTGTACTGACCCAATCCATTAATTTACATAATTTTAGTTCAATCAGCCAAACAGACCTCAAGGGCCAGCCCGTATTTGCTCGACAGCCCACGGTCCATGGTCCGAGTATTACCCACACACCGAAACTACCCAATAGAAAGCCGCAAGCTGCATGCGTGAAGCAGACGCTACGCTGCCCGGCCTCGCCGTTTAAAACGGACGCGGTTTACCTCGCGTTTACCGGCTTTCGCAGGATACCCGTTGCGAGCTTACGAAAAGGAGGGCTTCTCCAATCGAGCCGTGCGTGGTTTGGCTGGACCCACCTTTCCATCTTCCTAACCGTTCCCCTCTCACCTCTAATTTCTTTGATTAACTTGAGGGCGGCGAGGCTGTCAGAAGTTTAGGCGATGGGGAGGACGTCGGCGACGCCGGATCCCCGGCTGGCAGAGGCGATGCCTTTGAAAGAGGCTCCCACGAGATGGTAGGGGTCGAATCTGCGGCTGGGAGGCGGGCTCCTGCGAAACCCGGCGAATAAAGCAGCCGGTTCGAAATGTAACGCTTAATGAGGAGGGAAAAAAAGCCGGCCGGTCTAATCTCATCCCAGTTGTCTAAACCCATTCTTGATTCTTACAAAACGGTATCCGCTGCTCAGAAACGCATCATGACCACTCTCCTCAGTTGTTATAAGCCTTTCCGCTTAAATCCCATCTGTCACCCTTCTCCATCCTTCCGGTCTCACTCTCACCACCTCCACTCGCCCCGTGGAATTTTGGAAAGAGAAGACGAACTAGAAGGCCATCAAGATAAAGTCAGAGGTCAGTGGCTATTTATTCTTCCTCTCTTCGATGGCCAATTTCGATCTTCTTTTTTTTTTTTTTGAAGATAATCTTTGTTTCGTTTTTCTTGGATATCTTTGATGTACCCCATTTTTCTAGAGTGAGTGTTCATTGGATGCCATTCAAATTTTATAATTATCCAAGAAAGCGGTTGTCCGATTTCTTGATCGGTTCAACCAGTATTGGTTTCTTTTTTCTTCAAGAACGTACCGACCTCGATGATAATTTTTTTCTATCTAGTGAAAAGAGGGATGCAATGCCTTGCCAGATCGATATTCCCGTTTTGCCATCTGAGGAATGGGACTGAGGTTTCAAGATTGATCCCAAGATTCTTGCAATCGAGGTTGCGGTCAGCCATGTCGGAGGATCCGGAGCTTGGCGATTTCTTGGATTACATGGAGAAGCTCAAGAATTATGAGCGATCGGGTGTGCCTATAGGAGCTGGAACGGACAGTGATGATGGTTTTGATCTTGGGAGGATGCGGCGGCTGCTGCAACGACTTGGAAATCCGCACACCCAATTTAAGGTGGGTAATAATTTTTGGGAACGAATGCCTTTTTGATTGATTTCTTTGTGTTGACTGCTGGCTCTTATTTTGTGTTAAATTTCATGGTTTTATAGAAGCAACACGAGGTGAAACCCATTACCTGAAAAGGGCAAGATTTCTTTGTATGCAACATTAAAAGTTATTTAAGGGCGAGAGTTTATGGATCATCTGCACATCAGTACCTTTTTGTTTTTAGCTATTTGCGGTCTATAACGTTGTTTATGTTAGTCTGGGGATTGGGAACGGGTATTGTCTTTACGCGTTTGCATGTTCGTTAGTGTATTTACTCGCAGGAGTTTGCTGATGAATTCTTGGTGGCCATAAGCTTTTATTTAGTTGCTGCAGCCACTCACTGCGCCTTCTTAGAACATCCAACCCATTCATGATCATCAACCACTCATATCGCAACACCTATTTTACTAAAAGCAGGATTAGTTGAATCATGAATACATGCTGTTTCACCTTCTTTTTCTTTAACAAGGAAAGCTATTTTGTTTACTGGGTCATTCTGTGTATTTTTATCATTGTTATTATTTCATAACTTTTAGTTTATATTTTATGAATTATCAGTCGGCCTTTCTGTATCGTAATGTTTTAATTTCCTTGTTTCCTTGCTCTTGCCTTGAGTCCACATCTCTGCCTGCTGTTGATGGAAGAAACTAAGAGCAATTTACATTGGTGCTTCCAAATCGATATAGATTTTCCTCGAATTCTCATAGTCATACTCGCTTCTGGACTTGCCATGCAAAGGCTGTGTTTATGTATAATGTGTTTATGATCATAACTACAACTAAAAGTCCTTACATCTTTTTATTTTGGTTACCTCTTATAATTTATCTGAACTTTAATTCTTTTCGATAGCCTTGTCTTTGGGTATAAAAACTTCTTCCAAGTTTTATTAGGCTTCCCATCTTTTTACAGGCTCTTCAGCACTTATCTTAACCCCTCTTCATCGAGCTTGTCTATCATGTATGATGCTAATTGTTGTTCAGTACTGATGTTTTCTGTTATTACTTCAAAGTTTTTGTTTAATAATTCACATTTAAGTCTTTCCTGACATTCTTTTTTTTTTTTTTCCTGATGCACATATCTCAGCTTCCTCATCTTTCCAATGCTAATTTGAATCTGTTTGAATCACATAACTTTCTATGTTAATTCAATCAGAAGAGAGCATACAAAGATATGTTTCTCAGATCTTAAGTTATATGTGTAGAGGGAAGAAAATTCCTCCAAGGACGTGCAAAGAGTTAGAAAGTGCTTTTGGTTGATTGTGGATATTTTAGTTTATCATTTTGTCAACCCCACAACACCCCCCTCCCCCCCTTCTTTCTCCTCCTCGTCCTCCTTTTATTCCCCTTTTCTCAAGTTCTTCCTTCTCTTTTAACCTGACATCTTGCAGTTCTATTGTATCTGTGGATTGCATTCACAAAGAAACCTTATCTGCCTTAGGGCAGGATTTCATGTCATATTTAATGACTTTATGTTAAAGAAATGCACTTTCTGGCATGTCTTGGCATTTCGAGGATGCCTGGTTGCACAAGAGGCTTATTGTATTCCTATCAGTATCATCAGTACTTCTAAATTTTAGAACTCAGCATGATGAACTGACCAAGCTGCAAGTCAAGTGTTTTTTTCCCCTGTTTTTTTATTAATGCCTTTTTTGCCTCCTTCCAATTGTCAGGCTAAACTAAAGTACTTGACCCTATCACAGGTCTGTCCAAATTGGCCATAGAACTATCAATTCAACAATTGGAATAAGGTTCTAGAGAACTAAGTTACCTTTCCTATAAGTTAGTTTCAATAGAAAATTCACATTTGGAATGTGCTGATTTTGATAGGATATGCCCAAGTAATGATGCTTCTGAGCACAACTGTTGATCTTTAGGTTGGAGAAGTAATATACAGGATTAAGTTGGAATATAGAAGCTAAATTAGGGACTGGTGGATCCCCTTTTTTCTAGATTTAGGCCCTATTGCCTTAATGTTGACCTAGGTTATTGACATGTTACTGTTCTGCCTCTCTCACCTCTCCCCCTTCTTCCCTTCCTATGCATGTTCATCTATAATTTTGCATGGGTTTGCGGCTGTTGGTCAACACTGTAGCCAAAAAATCAATTGTAATCAGAACCTCACTAGAGTGGCAACATCTGTAGGCTGTTCATATTGCTGGCACCAAGGGAAAAGGATCAACTGCAACATTTCTGTCCAATATCTTGCGAGAAGAAGGCTACCTGGTTGGCTGTTATACTAGGTATTTAATAACTTCCTCTCTATCTGACCATCAATTTCAGAAATCGCTTACTTTAAAAAGGCACGAGCTAAAGAGTAAGGCGGGCTGTATATCTTTCTCCATTTATTTGTCATTATGTATATTTATATATATTGACCGTGGATGTTTTGCCTATGAGGAAGTCGAGCTTGTCATTCTTTTCACTGTACCTTCTAATAAATAATTTTCGCATATGGGTGGTAAGTATTTTGTGCAAATTATGTTTCAAATGAATTGAATAGTATTACATTGACTGAACTCTTGAATGATGGAGGACAAATGAAGGTGTCATATTTTTCTCCTCCTCTTCTTCTTCTTCTTTTTATGTTCATAGAAATATATTTGTACCTAAAATAGATGTTGCAGGATGATTCATGCAATTTGCAAAGATGATCTTGACACTTCCAACCTTTCCTGTGGTTAATCATTTTTGACACCTACCATGTTCTAGAAATATCATTGAATTCATTTTTTGTCATACTATTTTTTGTCCTTACAAGTGTTAAAGAGCAGAATTTTTTAAAAGTTGGAGAGTGCAAACACTTTTAGATGCTTGAATGCGACATGTCACGGTATGTTGTGATATGCTCAACATTCCATGAAGGGAATGTCTTCTTTACTTCATGACAAGGTGTTGACACCTGGCATAGATTTTTGGGGTATCTGACAAGGGATGATGTGCTTTCAACTATTGTAAATGCCATGCAGTCAAGCTAAACTATCCAGACAATTCTATTGCTATGTCATTACATTTTTTTCATAGCCTTGCTTTGTGATATATGACAAGCAACACATATTTTGAAAAAAAAAACATTAATTTTTCAATTTATTGCATTGATTTGTTTATTTGTATGTGTAGAATTTCCCTTTTTCTATTTTTGAGGTTGAAGTGTTTACTTTGGGGACTTCCAAGTTTTAACAGTATTAACCTTTTGGACTGTAATCTCTCTTTTTTTTAAAAAAAATCTGATTAGTATAAGTCATCCATCCTTTTAGTAGCTTGGTGTTTTAGGTCATTCATCATCATTCTGACACATCTCAATTGAGCTTGGCCTCTCTGCCCTTTAAGGCTGTAGAGATCTTGGTTGTGCATGGTCATGCCAAATCATTTGGCTCTTCACCAGTTTTTCTTGGACCAGTACTACTGCTTTGCCCTTTCTTATGCATATTTGAACAATGTTCAGTTTTATTGCTTATTTACTTTGGAATCCTTATCTCTGTTAAGTCTATCCAATGTTTTAATCCATTGTAGTGTCTGGCATTTTGAACCATACAGGCTTGCCAACCATATGGCTTATGGATAAATTTCTCTTACTAATATGATGAACTTTAGAAATATATTTTCATTGTTATTACAATTTTGCCAACCATATGGCTTATGGATAAATTTCTCTTATTAATATGATGAACGCTAGCAATATATTTTCATTGTTATTACAATTTTACTACGTAATGGATCCAAGGTGATGAAAATTATCGAATGTAGGTGTTTCGCGGCCATAAATTCTGATTGTGATCTCCTTTTTAATTCTATTCCTATCAAAATTGCATCCAATGTACATCTTAGTTCTACTGCAAACTAATTTGATTCTTATACATACCGACTTTCTATTCATGCAACTTTGTTGAACTGTGGCTGCATTTTATTCTTAAATAACAAACTCTTAGACTGCTGTTAAATATTAAGGAAGTGTTAAGAAATAATAGTTGCATATGACCCATGATATGTTCTCTCTGTTACTGGTAAGCTTGTCTTTCCACAATCACTTATGCCACTGGGTTCGGCTATTTTGTGGATGCCCTTGACGATCTTAATAAACCCCTTTAAACACCTTGGTTATATAAATACCTTCTAAATTGCTCTTCATTGATTGCATGTTGTCTACAATCGATAAAAAATGCACAGATTGTCTAATGCCTTTTCTTGATGGTGGGAAGTTATGGTGCTCCTATGATTGTCCTTCTAAATAATTATTTTTAGATTACAAACGTTTGTGCACATTTTTTTCAAGGTGTTGCAAGTCCTCTAGTGGAAAATTAGTTACGAATCTAGACCCTTAAGTTACTCCCAATCCAAGTAAATTTTGACCTCACGAGTCCATGAATTGTCCCAAGGTGGACTTGAAATTATACAATTGTTATTATGATTTCTCGTGTTCATGGAGGTGTAAGATTGCATAAATCTCTGTCTTCCTAGATCTTAAGTTTACACATATATCTTACACTATAACTGTCCAAAATTCCAAATATGTTTCTTGGTATTGAAGTTTCACATCTGAGATTATAACTTTCCACTGACAGTCCTTTATGAAGTCCTAAGCTGCCCCTCATTTTTCTGTTGTCTCCCACTAAGTGATACAGGAATAATTAGATATCCACATCCTTATATTTCCAATACAAAATTTTGCTATTACTTAAGAATAATTTTGACTTGCTACTGGCTGAAGTTGATAACAGAAATGTTGAAATAGCAGAAATTAATTTTGTGCTGCACTTGTACTATCAGACTGGAGCTATGATAATAGTAAAGGTGGTCTTTACCAAGGTTTGCCATGCCATACCAAACTGGATGGTACAGGACAGACTGTACTGGTTTATTATCGGTCTGTGGAATAGGGGGCGTATCAACACTCGGCATGCCAAACTTGGCCCCGTTCCGATATAGTAACAGGTTGGCACTAGCACAGGGCCCGATACCGAGATAGCGAACCTTGAACTCTTTATTCTTTGTTTTGTTTAACTGATTAAGTTTTGTAGTTTCTTTGATGATTCGAAAGAATTGATTATGACTCAATCATAAACGTTGTCTCATATGTAATCAAGAGACAGTTTCAGATGCGCAATCTTAAGACACTAGTTTGATGGTGGATCAAGAGAAATCATTTGAGTTACCATTATATTAGTAGTTCAAAATTTCTTTACCTCAATACTCTGAGAGGTTATTTTGTGGATGTTTCAGTTATTTGGTTCTAGTAAGCTTTCAGTTTTGAGTTTTATAGTTACCCAAGAAAGAATCATGTCAACTTTCTATCTTCTAATTGTTTGTAATATTTTCCACTCGCTTCCATCAGGTGTGTGCTTCTAATATGGAAGGCATTGAAATATATATAGCTGACTTCGATTCGTCTATTCTGGCTCTTTCTAACCATTGCATTTCAGCACATATATCCTTTTAAATATGTTGTGTCAGAGTTGAGTTCAAAACCCTTTATCTTCCACCCATGCAGCCCACATCTCCTGACGATTCGAGAACGCATATCATTTGGAAGAAATGGAGATCCTGTTCCAGCTGAGGTATTGAAGAATGTCTTCCATCAGGTGAAGGGAATTCTTGATCAGTCAATAGAACTGGAAAATGGAGCTCTGACCCATTTTGAGGTATTGATTGGTTATTTATCCATAAAAGCAGTGTTATAATTGTCTTTCATCTTTATATGCATTTGTATCTGTTTACTCTAGCAATTAAGGTTATGATGTTTAAAGCTAAAACTTAGGAATCCAAAATGAATTGATAATAATGTACTGCTCCTCCTTCTCCATTTGATAGCAATAATATATTAAGGCACCACCTATCAAACAACAGTCCTGCAAAATGGCTTGTATTTTCTTGCAATTCATTTGCTGGTGTAATATGTCTATCCATGCAAGGCCTTCCAAGCCATGCTTACTACAACTTAATTTTAGGAAGTTTATATATATCAAATATGAAACATTATTATATGTCTTTTCATACAAGGATATTAATTATCTGTTGCATTGCTCAAGTTACAAACATAAAATGTGATACTTCTACTCTGCTAAACAATGGTAAAATGAGAATGTTATACTGTTCGCATCCATGATCTGCTACTGTTGATCGAGTGATATAAAATGATCCAAATGATTGTGGCTTCGCTACCGTACTAGCTCTTTTGGATAACAAGGTGAATGTTCTTTTCATGTTCCCGCCATAAACTGTCAGTAGTCATAGTTTTCCAATGATCGAAACATGTCAGATTAGTGGGTTTATTTCAATACGGCCTCCCGTAGATGCCAATGTACTAGTGGGGGTTTTTTTATCAACCTAAAAAATAAGTGGATTCTAGTTCTTTGTTTTTGGTGGAAAAGTGGATTCTAGTTCTTAGGAAGGTTTCTTGCAACACCTTCATGTAGACACACTATGGGTGAAGAATCTAACTGTTGAAATTGTTGCATTGGGCTCTCACTTTGTGTTCTTCAATTGGAGAACTTAATCTGTTGTTGGGCCTTATGCAAAACATGGTTACCTAGGGCATATTTATTGATAATTGAGCAGTCATCTTTCTTTGGTAAGTTGCCTTTACTAGAGCATAAATTTGTAAATTTTGGTTGATCTTACTCTATAACCTCAAAACACATTAACGTCCATTTCCAAGTATACAAATATATCTTTCATTTTTGAGGGTGAGGTAGCATGAGGATATGATATTTGGTTGGGGTGAAGGTGAAAATGGCTATGGTGTCAAAATGGGATTTGTCCAACTTGCACATGTCTTCCTATTTTCATACGAGACCTTGCTTCATCTTTATCTTTTAAAATGTGCTATTTTGTTGTGTCCTATGCCCAATTTTCTTTCTTTTCGATGATTACTTCCTCCAAGTTTTACCAAGAATTCTTGTGTAGGTGTTCACTGCTCTGGCATTTTTCCTATTCTCTCAAGCAAAGGTTGACATCGCTATTATTGAAGTAAGTAACTGTTTGCTCATTAACCACAGAATTTTTGCACTACTGTTTAACCTAACGCTATGATTTCTGTCAAGCATGACAGTCTGTGTCATTGTTACCGCATCTTGTATTTATCTAATCTGTTTATTCCCTTCAATGAATTAAGCATGGAATTGCGATTTATTGCAATTGTCATGGTTTCTGTAACCTCATTTCTTTATAACAGGCAGGCCTTGGGGGAGCTAGGGATGCAACAAATGTCATATGCAACACTGAACTTTCTGCAGCAGTTATAACATCAATAGGTGAGGAACACTTGGCCGCATTGGGCGGTTCCTTGGAAAGCATTGCGATGGCAAAATCAGGAATTATCAAGCATGGGTGCCCAGTTGTGTAATTCTCACTTCTCAGTCTGTTAGTATTCACCAAACATTTTTGGACTATAAGGTTATGGCTCATTGATAGTTCATTATTTACACTTCACATTGCCATAATTAGTGAGATCTAACCCTTCAGTTTAAGTTGACATAATGAGGCCTGTTTCTCTCTTCGTTCTTGTATGGTCACACCCTCTGTCATAGCACCCTCGCACAAATGAAAACATAGACTCATTTCTTGTTTGTGTATCCTTGTTGATAGGTTGCCAGTATATCATTGATAAACTAAGTGTGGCAATTTCTGACCCAGAGCCGCCAACCTGCCCAAGCTTGCCTGAAATAACAGGCTTGGATGAGTCCTATATATATATATATAACAGATTATGTTGGTTAGCCAAGAGCAATGTGTTACAAATGGGTTTAGCTTGAGTTTGGGTCCTTTGCCCAATGGGCCACCACGGGTTGGTCAAACCCCTAAAATCCAGTTTTAGTTCCATTGTAGTGGTATGGTTGTTTTCTGTCATCATGCCCTTTCGACATAAATTTTGCCATATTGATGATTGTTTTATGCTTCTGTTCTGCGACTCCATTCAGCTTTGGAGTGCAAAGGGCTGGATTCCATTTTGTTTTTGAAAGTTCTGTCAGTAGAACTCACCTCCATGATCAGATCTTTAACATCAAATATAGCAAACCAGTTTCCATCTCAACCATTTCTTTGAACAATGAATATATGGCAACTTTTAAGATTTCAACTTCCTGAAAAAAGGGTAAATCCTCCTGATATGTGTGAACCATGAAGATAATCTTTCTCAACTATTTTATGCATATATTTGTAAATTGTTCCTTGTTATGGCAATAAGATATCATGCTTATATGAAAAATAATGATAATAATAATAAAGAATGAAAAACTTGAACCTGTTCATATTTTACATGTCACTCGTATTCTGTTTGATGTATTTCCTACTTGCATATACTTTTTGTCATTTTTCCTGCTTAGATATACTTTTGTGCTTGCATGTTAAATTGTTGTTATGACTCTGTCCAATGTTTAAATTGTTCAGGTGGTCATTGGTGGCCCGTTTGAACCACATATTGAACATATTATTCGGGATAGAGCTTCTTTGATGAAGTCCCCAGTTATATCATCATGTGATCCAGGAATCCGGAGTGTTTTAAAGTTCTCTGGAAGAGTAAATGGAAACTCTTATCAAATTTGTGATATATTCATCAAAGTTCAGAAAGATTTGCAATTGGTACAGACTGGAAAAACTTTCTTCTTTTCTGACTTGTATTATTTAGTTTATTTAGGAAGGTTAATTATTATTCTGTTTGCTGTTATCTATTAAGAAGAATGGAATGTTTCTTCAGAAATGTTGCTCAGTTGTCATTTATCTGAAAGTGGTCTCAATTTTTCTGCAGTCTATTGACTTACCTAATTTAAAACTCCTAATGCTTGGAAATCACCAACTTCGAAATGCAGTTACAGCCACTTGTACAGCACTCTGCCTCCATGGTCAAGGTAAGTAGACCATTTCATCATCTTCCTCATCTTTGAGAGGTTGCAAGACAGAGAAAAGAAATATTAATTCTGTCTTTTCCATATATGATATCCAATGACCAGCTATTATCTAATCCATACCCAAAGAAATTCAAGCTGTTTTTGTCTGAAGAAAACATTGCCAGTCATTCAGTATTAACAACACGAACATAATCATGACAAGTGGCATGATTTGCTGTGACCAGATATAGAATATTTATGAGTTTTGCTTCCTTTGTCTTTCCTTCAATATATCCTAGTCTAGAAGTCTAGAGGATAAGAGAAGGTTTGAAGTATAGTGATTTTACGGCTGAATGAAGGTTCATTTAGTTTGGTTCATTTTTTTTATAAATTGGGCAGTTGGTCTTTTGATCTCTCAATCTACATCACACTTTCATGTAGAACACACACAAATCCCTCTTTTTTTTGATGAACTCTTTGCAGGCTTTATGAATGTACTTCCATGAATTGTTTCTATTCAATGCCACGTGCTGCATCATGTTGGAGCAAGTCCTTCTTTATTCATTCTCAACTTTCATCAAGTCTTTATGCACGTTCTGTCACCTTTCTATCTATATTTCACCTCCGATACTAGGACCCTTTTAAGCATTCGTTGCTCTTGAAGGTGGCAATTTCAATTTTATTGCTAAAAACAAGCATGGGAGAGGACTTTAGGCTTCTATTTTTGCTTGCTATGTCTAGCATGATCTGATCACCAGGTTGTTGCATTTGGATGGTTCAAGTATAATATTGGAAATGCTTACCACTATGATGCCTTTGTAACCACTCATTGGCACGTAACCCAGTCCCCACCATGACTTGTAGATAAAGGGGATGAAAATTATGGTTCCTTCATTGTCATTTCAAGTTTACAATTTGGGATTACAAGTATAGGGTCAAGCATGTGCTTTCAGGACTAGTAGACAGAAGGGGATGAGGTAGCATCACTAAAGCTATGGATATAGATAGGTCAGAGATTCACATTCAAGGTCCTAGATTTTAAGGATTTGTTGATGAATAATTGCTTGTCCAGTGGTTTTTCATTTCTTTACATCTTATTGGTGCTTTGAGCTGTAGTCAGGTTGCTTCAAGTTGGGAAAGCAATGGAAATTGCTACTTATCAAATTATCAATTATACATGATATTTCTACTACAATAACAAAAGCAAGCCTGGTATACTGTTGTTGATAAAATAAGGAAAAAATGAAAACAGAACACCATACAAAAGAAAATAGTAAGAAAATGAAACAAATAAGTTCTCATTTTCCCAAAATAGAGAACAAGTGGAAATTTCATTTAATAGCTGGAATAGCTATGGAAGAATCATTATGTAGCACATCTAGACAGATAACGACGAAAATGAACTCAATTTTATATAAATCACAAATCTTAACTTCAGCTGCTGACTAGAAATAACAAATTGTTTTTCCTCAAACAAAAGTGAATGTCAAATTGTTTCAGAAGACTGCAGAGAAGAATCACCAAGAAAAGGCAAAGCAGCTAACCAAATTTCTGAATGATTACATTCCTAACAAATAAATGTTTCCCTGTCAACACTATCACAACAATGCAACAAAAAGATAACCTGATCCAATCACATCTTGAAGGGCTACTTGCAGCACTGGCAGTTCAAGCAGGTCCGATGAGATCTTCTGAAGGGTCCCTTCTTTGGACAATATGGTGGAAGCTGGGATTGATTGAGAAAGATATCAGGCAGCCAAAGGAGCAAATAATCCTAGCTTTTTGGGATAACGAATACCTTTTCCAAGGTGGTTTATCTTATCTCTAAAATCTAGGGCTTAGCTCCTCCAACTACGCCAATCTCCTTCCACCACTGGGCATCCAAATACGTCCTTAAACTCCAAATCCAACTCAAACTGGAAAAAAATCCATAATAAAGATTCGTCCATCATCAATTAGAAGAGCAGAAAAAATTATCGAAATCCATCAGTGTGAAAATGTGAAAGAGAAGTATATTCTTGAATCTCGAAAAATCAATTTGACTCTCAAAAGAAAAGGTAATGAAAAAGGTTGCAATCTAGGGGTTCTTTTTTCCCCTAATTAACTTCACGATCATCTGACTGGATTGATGGAGCCTGGGATCCATAGGGTTGGACACTGAGTCATGTGAGTCCCATCCATTTGTGCTGAGCTGGGTGAGTCCTTGATAGAAATGTGTGGTCCCAGATTCATAAGCAAGCACCCACTTGGTGGGCTGTTTAGGCAGGCACCTCCAAGAACTATTATGAGTTCCAATGACGATAGAACTTCTCATCTGACTTGAAGTCCTATTCAAGTGTTTGATAATCACAACTGGAACACTCATAAAATTATGGTTACTCTAGCCACAATTTGTTAGATACATTTCTCAAAAAGAATGAGTAATTCTTTATGCACCGCATGCGGTGCAGTAAAAATGCACCGCCCCATCTTATTGGGCCACGTAGTCCTCACTTTCCATCGCGCATTTAATATCTGCAGCTTTACTTTTTCGTTTGAAATTTTGAATGACGAGAATACCCTTCCTCTTGTGAAAAAATTGTGACATTCCGTGGCTATAGTATGACATCTTACGGTCAAATTATAACTTTCTGTACAACAGCAAGTCATAATTTAACCACAGAATGTCATAAGAGGGGCATTTTCGTGATTTAAAAATTTCATAAATTTTCAATGATGAAAATGTCCTTCCCTCTTTATGACTTCTGAAGAAAAATTATGACTTCCTGTTGTATAGGAAGTCATAATTTGGCTGTAGGATGTCATACTATAGTCACGGGATGTCATAATTTTTTCATAAGAGGAAGCATATTTTCGTCATTCAAAATTTCAAACGAAAAAGTAAAGCTGCAGGCATTAAATGCGCGTTTAAAAGCGGGGGTTACGTGGCCCAATGAGATGGGGCGGTGCATTTTCACTGCACCGCATGCGGTGCACAAAGAATTTCTCCAAAAAGAATTGGTACTCCCAGCCACCCAAATATTTATGTATCTACTATATTGATGTTCTATATCTTCTCATCATGCTCAACTTTTCTGTTGACGGCATCTCACTACAATTTCTTGTCATTGTCCTGATGGACTTCTGAAAACACCAGAGTGGGCAATATCAGATGAGTCTATTCGAGCTGGTTTAGAGCGAACACAATTGCTTGGGAGAAGCCAGTTTCTAACACAGGATGAAGCTTCAGCAATTGGGCTCTCTGGAACATCCATACTCATTGATGGAGGTTGTCTTGATGCTTTAATTGTGCACTTTTTTTTTGTTACATTAGAATCTATTGACATTTTGAAAAATATACCAGCCCATACTGAAGCATCTGCTAAAGGGTTAGCAGATGTCATACGGATGATGCATCCAGAAGGGGCAGTGGCTCTCGTGGTGGCAATGGCTAGCGATAAAGATCATTTGGCATTTGCAAAACAACTTCTTTCAGGTGCTGTGACTATCTATACAAAATTTTCAATGTCTTTACTGATTTTTTCTTAAGATAACTGGAAGAAATTCAGGAATTCTTCTGGTATGCTGTGCAATCTTATATTATTCATGGTACATTTTATTGAAGTTTGTCTGCTGTTTTCATGCAATGTTGTTTTTTTTTTTTTTTTTTAATTCATTCTCTTTTAATCCATATTCAGCTTTTTTTTGTGTGTGTGTGTGCGCGTGCGCACGTGTGCGTTAGGGTAAACATAGAGCTTTCGACCATCTAGGATTAGTTTCATGGGTCTATGTATTATTTTCTTTTCTAGTTTTCCTTCTCTATAGCTGCTTTTCTTTTGCCTTTGCCATGAAACCCAAGGATTTTACTGTTCTACTCTGCCTTCGCATGCATGCATTTTAAACTAAGATATAAACGGCACTTCCTTGCTGATAACGCATTGCAATTTCAATTTTATCCTTTGTACAAGTAGTGCTCCACCAAGTAATCAATAGACATGGCAATTTTAGCCAACCCGAATGGAACCCGGGGTGGGTATGGGTTTTAGAAAAAAATATTCAAAGTGGGTTCGAATCAGATACGAGTAATGGTATGTTCCGATCCGAAACCGATTCGATATAATATTAATATATATCCTCATTTCAAAATTATAATGATTTTATATTGTTTACATGTATCCGATTTGATCCGATCCAATCAATCTCTTTTATCTATCCGATTCGACCTGACCTACATCTCTATTTGACTAGATCCGATCCGATCTGACACGGGTATGGGGTGGGTATGGGTATGGGATTTTTATTTGCAGGACGGGCACGGGTATGAGCCGACCCAATTTACATCCGATCCATTGCCATCCTTAGTGATTAACTGACAGCATATTCACACAAGTGAATTACCGAACCTCTCATCTTTTAGATTTAACAACAGTAGAGCTTGGGAAAAAAAATGAATGCATTTGGACAAATTATAATTGAATTGGTTGCATCTCTCTTAGGATAATCAGAATGACAGGTCAACATGAATTTCTTTTTTGGTGGGGGATCATGCATGCTTTATCTTTTCTTTGTTTTTTGGGACAGGTCCAAGGCCAGAGGTTGTGCTGTTGACTGAGGTGACCATTGCAGGGGGGAAATCTCGCATTGCTTCAGCTTCAACGTTAAAGGATGTCTGGATTAGAGCTGCATTAGATTTAGGAATTGATTTCATGGATAGCGGGTTGATTGACCATGGGAAGACTCTTGAGGATCATAAAAGTGAATCACGAGGATCATCAGATCACAGCCCAGCAATGTTGGTTGTGTGCCATATTGGATCTGTAGGTGATTCAATTAAGGCTGCATCTCAGCTGCTCCAGTCCAGGATAGATGATAAGCCCAGTGTTGTTGTTGCTACTGGTTCCCTGCATGTTGTTTCATCCGTCTTAGCAGCTGTGCACCACTAGTTAGTTTCTCATACGTGTGTAATACCCCCTTTGTACACCTGACCAGCTTTTGCAAACCTAGTCTTGATTATTGGAATGGTAAACATGGAGAGTTATTGATCTTTTTTGATCAAAACATGGCCGAGCCAACTCCACATGCGTTCAGAAAAGATCATTCCGGGTGTGTGATGGTGATTCACATATTGTGGATATTTCAAGACTTGCAACCTGTCCAAGGAAATAACCGGGTCCAAAATTCTTTGGACTACAGACAATTCATGACCGAGTCAAGAAGCTTCTCCAAGCAGAGAAGGGGTTACCCTGATTCACGGTACTGATTGAGCTATATTTTAATCTCGTTTTTGCTTTACGGACTTGCAAGGTGTCTTTGGATTCCATGTATAATTTTTTTTTTTCCCAAGTTAACGTATTTGGATTTTCAACTTTTGGATGAAACAGAGTCGACTGAATGGGCTGAGCTGATTCTGGTTTTGGAGCTTTGCCCCTTCTAACAACCATTGGAGAAGCCGATGTATTTTACGTCCCTGGGTATGTGTATGGTTTCTAGAGGTGGTGGCCTTCTGATATGAGTACTGACTTTCGCTGTAACTCCGCCGAGCACGCATCATCTCACCCTAGGCAGTCTCGAGGCCTTAGCGTTTTGCAGAATGGACGTAGGGTACTGTTTCCTGTACTTGAACGCAAGCTTTTGAGGGAGGAGTAAAGATGGCATTGTGGCCCCAAAGTAACGTCCATGCTTCCATGCGTTATAACTCTTTGAATAGATAGGTGCAGGAAATAAATGGAGGGTATAAGAAGATGCATTTAATATGCATCGCATCTCGTGATAGTTTGGATTCTATTGTAAAAACTAAATTGCCTTCTGGAGGTTTTTTTTGGCAGAAAGCTGTATTATGACAACCATGTCGTTCTCGAGTTTTTAAATGATTGCAGCGCATACGGCAAAATGGTAATCGAAGAAAATAGGGCCAAGTCTGTTTAACAGAAATGAATTTATTTTGAAATTTTGGTAGAATAGGCTTTATCGTTTAGGCCCACTGGCCCACTTACACCACTCTACAGTGTAAGTTCATGTGTTGTTGTTTTTTTTCTTTTGAAAAAATATCTATAGGTACATCGATTGATTTGGATTTTTAAGTTTCTCGATTTTTTAAGTGGAATAAATTTTTTTTGAATTATATAAGAAGTTATTTTTAGATCCTTGTCAGCCACTCAAGTCACTGGCTGTTGTTTAAGTCCAAATAAATAATAAGTGTCTTTGGATGGTTTTAGATAATTGGTTACACAGATTTATATTTAGGTTACATAGATATATCCTTTGGTTATACGATCATTTGGTCTGGTTATCTAATTTTTATTTTTGATTACACATAATAAATTTTTGATTATATGGATACATGGTTTGGTTACAAAATTTAATCTTTTCCTCCAAAACTATCCAAGAGCATTTTTATCATTTTTGTGGACTTAAACGATAGCAGATGATTTGAGTGGATGGCAAGGATTTAAAAATAATTTTTTATATAATTTATAAAGATTTTATTCCACTTGAGAGGTGTACAAATCAATTGGGAGATCTATAGATATTTTTTTTTCTTTTTTTTTCTTGGGTTTCGAGAGAGGGGCAGAAATCGGAAACTTCGTATGTACGATAATAAACAGTATGAGACAGTCAAAAAAAAAAAAAAAGAAAGATAATGAACAGTCTAATGTAAGGGTCCAAAAGAATCCGGGATGCAAAGAAAACCAAGACAAAAAGAAGAAAGATGAGATACAAGAGGTAAAGCCAAAACATACAACAACTTGAGGTGAAATGGTGCTGTAACATATATGCTTCCTAGAACCTAAAACAGAAAGATATAAGAAAAGGGTGCAGCTGTAGAAAGTAAAGTGAACATATAAGGTAGAAATAAGCAAGATAATTGATGAATAGGGAGGAAATCAGCAGCCAGAAACATAGAGACCATGTGAGTATATAGGAATCCATCTAGGGAGCTGAACATGAAGATCCATCTGAAAATAAAGACCATCTGAACAGGTAGGAAGCCATCTGAAATTACAGGAGCATAGAGAAATGTAGCTCAACATGAAAATCATTCTGAACAAGTAGAGGCATGTAGAAGCCCACAACAAATACTCCTGGATGGTGGCTGCAACTTCATCAACAAAGACAACATCATATTAAGAAGACAAGAAGCAAGACACAAGTGGTAGTTGTCCAAAAGAGCAGCAATCCGCTAACAAGAGAATAGCAACCAGACTGAGCCTGAATATATAGAAATCCATCTGAACGTATAGAAATATATCTGAAGATAAAGAGGCATACTGAAAGCCACCGGAATGTATAGAAACATGTAGAAAAGCATGTGAATACGTAGCTTGGGTTTTCAGATGTAGAAGTGAGAAATATCCCTCGTGTATTCTGCAACCGAACTCTATATTGAGGCTTGGGTTTTCACATGCAGATTGCATGGTGCTTTGGTTAAAGTAATGGCAGCTAGCTTAAATTCTTTGGTTGCATCTATAACTTGTTACAATTGGTTTATTATGTTTGTTTAACTACATGCAACGTGCCTGTCACTATTGCGATCTCTCATTGGCTCTGGCTCATCCTACAGCCATTTTGTAGCCACGTTAGCTAGCCTTATTTTTATGAAATCAAATAGAGGGAATTTCTTGCTTGATATAAATATTATGATTAGACAACCAGGTATGACCGAAGAGGTCCTTAGATGTCTATTTTTCAATTTTCAATTTACTAGCCGAGAAAAGAGTGAGTTGCATCGAGCAATTTATGTGATCAAGCATAAGCAACCGAACAGACCCTTAAATGAAATTTAACTTTGATAAGTCTTATCTACTTCCTCCTTTAACCCTCAAAAAAAAAAAAAAAAAGTTGTCTTAAAATACGACTTTAGTCAACTGTCTGTAAGACCTAAATGTGATCCATACCCATTCTTTTGACATTTCAATCAACATATTTATCATTTTTTCCTCCAAAGGAAAATATTTTGGCTATTCATTGCTTATGGTGACAAATTCTGACAAGGGAAATGCTCTTATTAGAAGTTTAGAACATTGTCGTCTATTTATATGCATGTAAGGCTGGGGGTAGAAGTTGTGAGCAAGAAGTGCGTGGATCATGCCTGGCCACGTCCTTGTAATAGCCACTTCCCTTGAGAGGGTGCAGGACAAGAAGTTAAAAAACTTATTTTGTTAATGTTGGTGCAGAATTTTATCGATGTTGGAGAGACTGGAGTCGAGGAGATCACGACCGTCGTCGGAATCTGTAAGGAAAATTTAAATCGGAGTTGGAGGTGCTCTGATAAGACCCTTCGACGCTCAAGTCAGTACTCTCCTTCAACAAAAATGGAGCACTCGAATAGGATTTTAACAGAGTTTAGAGATAGTGCTTAGAGCTTAGAGGAGAACGTATTTTAGGGGTCTCTTTTATAAATGGAAGAGCGTAACCGATTGACAGCGACGTCCGTAACTGTCTGGTAGTGGGCCATTCGGGGCCACGTGGAATTTGTTATGGAGAGTAGTGGTGTCCGTTTTCGCGACTTGCCGGAGAGTGGGGGGGCCACGTAGAGTTTGTTACAGAGAGTGGAGTGGTGTCCGTTGTCACGACTTGCCGGAGAGTTCGGGCTGGACGGCTGAAGCTCGGTTGGGACGTCTGGTGGAGCAGAATAGCTCTCTGTCTCAGCAACCTAAGAGAAGTTCGGATGTTTCCGAGGTTGCTGACGGATTAACTATTGTTGGGTGCCTTAAACGTTGATGCTGCAGACGGAAGTTATCTGCTGTAGAAGTTCGGACGGAAACTTTCTGTTGAAGAAATCCGGCTGGAGTCCGATTGCTAGAGAAGTCCGTTTGAAATTTGTCTGATGTAGAAGCTTGTCTGAAGACTGTCCGCTGGAGAGGTCCGGTTGCATGAGGAATCCGACAGAAGATCGACCGATAGCAAAATTCGGAAAGCGCTATAGAAGGTTGACCGATAGAAAAGTCCGGAAGGCGTTGTGGAAGTTCGTCCGCTGGAGGACATTGTGGAAGGTCGACCGCTGGAGGGGTCTGGAGAAAATTTGTCCGTTGGAGGGGTCTAGTTGACACTATTTGTAACAACCCAGATTTAAAAAAAAAATAATAAATAAAAAACAGAGGAGGAAGACTCCTAGCCGGAGTCTTCTTCCTTCCCGTCTCCGGCAAAATCGGATCGATAGAGTCCGATTAGGAGTAGGAAATCACCTCTATAAAACCCCCTTCCCTCCCTTATGTCTCTGCAATTGGTTTTGGAGAGATTTTTTTTAGAAATTGAGGGATTCTTCCAAGAGGATCCGCGGGTTCTTGATGGGAAAAAGGGGTTCGCCGGAGCTTTTCTCAACCGCCGGAGCAAGGTAAGCCCCTCCCCTTCTTCCTCTCCCTCTTTCCTTTCTCCCCTGGCCCAAAGCCTCGCTGTCGGCCATCGTCTTCGCCGGAAAATCCATGAACAAGAAATCCCCTGTTTTCCGATCTCTTTTTGATTTTTGCCGGCCGAACCTTGCCGCCGGCCGTCCATTGCTCACCGCCGCCTCCACCTGTTGCCGGATCTCCGGCCAAGCCGTCGGAGCCCGAGCCACCGAGGGGGGGACCTCACGGTCCTCCCCTGTTTCAGCCAAGGGAGGCCGCGGGAAGAAAAGAAGAAAGGAAGAAGAAGAAGAAAAGAAAAAGAAAAGAAAAAGGAAAAAGAAAAAGAAAAGAAAAAGGAAAAAGAAAAAGAAAAGAAAAAAAAAAGGAAAAAGAGAAAGAGAAAAATAAAAATAAAAATAAAATAAAATAAAATAAAAAAGAAGAAGAAGGAGAGAATTTTCCTCTCTCTCCTTTCTTTCTTCTTTCTCTCTCTTTTCTCTCTCCTCTCTCTACCTTCTCTCTCTACATTTTCTCTCTCTAGATTCTCTCTCTAGACTTTTCTCTCTCTTTACGGATTTTGTCTCTCTAGGATCTTTTCTTCCTCTCTGATTGCATCATGAACCCTAGAATAAACTTGAAGATGAAAATAAGATGATTTGAGATTGCTCCGAAATTCGTGCGGTAGATCTGATTCCAGTCCGATTCTATTCAAAATTTGTAACACTTGATTCATATTGAGTCATCCTGATAGGACCTCTGATGATCTCGATCATGAGTGCCTCATCGAAAGGATACGAAAGTTTCTCTCTCCACTTTCTCTCTCCACTTTCTCTCTCTAGAATTTTCTCTCTCTTCATGGATTTTTTCTCTCTAGAAGTCTTATGGATCAGTGGAGGATCCAGATACTTAGGTAAATCCTAATTTTGGTTAATCCTAAGAGAGATCCTAGATTTGTGTTATCAGGTCGATTATCGGTAATTTTCTCCATATGTGATTTTTATATTGATCAGGGTTACGAAGAGATGATCATCTGCAAATGATATCGAGTGGAATATTTTGTTAAAGAATTCATAAATCAAAGAAGAACATTGATTTCTGTGTTTGGATCAGTCACCGGTAAAGGTAAGAATCCCTGTACATGATCACTATTATATATATGCTATTTTACTGTTGGTCTTGCATTATTGGTTTTGCATCGTCGGATTTGAGATTGATGAAATTATTATATCTGAGATACTGTTATTGGATTTTGAGCATGAGTATGTTATGTTAATATATATGTATCAGAGATTGATGGCATGATTATATGGATATGACATATCTGAATTGATCATAATGCAAGACAGAATTGATTGATGAATACAACACATAATGATTAAATGAAAAGAAAGAGATATATGGTATGGACTAGCCTTGTCATGTGGAACAGCCGGCCAGGAGCTTATGCCTGGGACAGCCCGTCAGGAGCTTATGCCTGGGACAGCCCCCACTGGCTTACAGGTGGATCAGCCGGCCAGGAGCTCATGCCTGGGACAGCCCGCCAGGAGCTTATGCCTGGGACAGCCTCTCACGGGCTTTGGTACGTGGGACAGCCGGCCAGGAGCTCATCCTGGGACAGTCTTGAAAGACTTTTTAAGTGGATTCGATCCGGATGATAACTGAGGTATAGACTTGGATAGTCCAGAGCCAGAAAGAAAATGTTAAAATCATATGATTATGAAAGGAGAAATGAAAGATAAGATATGAAACAATTGTTGAACAAAAGTGTTTCACCGGTTAACATATGATGATGCATCTATTTTGACAAGACAGAAAATTTATGAATGTTTGCATTATTCTGGACATTGAACATGAGATTTTATATTTTAATGCTTATCCTTATTTTCAGACTATATTACTATATCAGTGTGATATGGGAATTCTTACTGGGCTGTAAAGCTCACACCCCTTCATCTTTCTTTTTTCTTCTCAGAGTTACAGGATGACTTAGATTGGCTATGGCTTGGATTTACGGGTGAGCAGAAGGATAAATAGAGTGTCATAGTATCTGATCAGAGAATTGAAGGAATGTTAATTGTTATTATGCAAGTTTTATGAATTACTGTTGAAATTAAATATTATGGTTGATAAGATTGTAATGATTTAATTTGGCCTTGCATATTCTTTAGGGCTTGCTCTAAGGAGTGTGCGGCCATCACGTATCCGACCCGGGTGTTGGGTTCGGAGCGTGACAGAATGGTATCAGAGCATAGGTTAGGATCGTTAGAGATTATGATATAAGTGATTAGAATATTATAGAGTGATATTAGAGCTTAGGTTATGATCATTGGAGATTACGATATAAATGATTAGGATGTGATAGAGTAATATCAAAGCTTAGGTTTAAGATCATTAGAGATTATGAAGAGATATTAAAACTTTATGTAAGATTAGTAGGATGTGACAGAGTGGCATTTGAGCTTAGAGCTTAGGTTACGTTTATTCGAAGACAATGATACAAGTGATTAGGATATGACAGAACAGTACTAGAGCCCAAGTTTAAGGTCACTAGGGATTGTCATATAAGTGATATCAAAACTTGAGATTATAATCAATAGAGTATGATTGATAATATTGGATTTTAAGATTTTGATCATTAAAGGTATGATAGAATGATATTATAGTTTAGGTTATGATCATCAGAAAATATGATTTATGTGGTATTTGAGTTTAAAGTTATAATTATTCAGAATTATAATTTTAGTGATATCTGAACTTAGGTTATGATCATGAGAAACATGATAGATATAAAAGAGAAGATTCAATATTTAGATTTCGAATCAATAGATATTAAGATAAAATTTATGCATAAGTGGCATATGTTATCTATAATAAAATTGACGAGTTATATCTTAGATTTCAATTAGTAGGGTGGCCTGAATATAAGAAGAGTTGACCTTAGAATGAAGTGGGAGGTATTGATATGTAATGTTGAGTATACTCGCTGATTTTGGAATGCTAAACTTATATGGAAGGAAATTATGATAACTTTTCTGATTTTGATGTTAATTATTTGAGCATTATAAATTTTTGGACTTATCAAAAGAAAATTAATTAGGGTATGGTCTAAGAAGAAATTTCATCATATGAGAGAGAAATATTTTTGAGCATTGAACCTATAGGAGGATCATATATGAAATTCAATCTTAGATGAAAAATATACTTGAATTTTATTATGAGAATATGAGATACACATTTTGATGAAATCTTTGGTTACTCAAAATATCATATTCTGAATATGATTCCTTGATCTTTCAAGTTGTATTGAATTTCAAATCAAAAGATATTATGATGGAATACATTAGTTGCAAATAAGGAAGGATTTTATTGATAATGAAAGGATACTATAAATTTTGATCTAATCTGATCATAGCCGGATAATTTTGTCAGTAGTTTGCTTCATTGTAGATAATGCCAAAAACCCTAGATATCTCAAGTTTATTAATAGCTTGATAGTTTTGATATTAGTTCAAACTTAGAATGTCCTAACATAGATCTCATATTTTTTTAAAAAATTTAATATTGTTACTCGAACTGATATAGAAGATTGAGATTTTTTTTAAAATGAGAGTCTACATATAAAATTTGTTAGAAGGTCAAGTGAAGAAAGAAATCGATGATTGTGAAGAGTGTCCGATGTTTGACCTTTATTTATTTTTCTATCAAGGATAGTCTGAGATAATTATGAATTTCGAGTGAAATGTATTAGACAAATAATGGTAGTATATTAATACAAGTCTAAAATATTACAGTTCTTCAAAAAGTTGAGAAATCAATAAGAAGGGATGAGTTTGAGATTTCAAATAATTTTTGTTATAACAAGATCATGAGAAATAAATAATATATATGATATTATCGTAAGCTTGAGAATGACATGAAGAATGTATACTTTGAAATAGATATCTCAAACGACATAATCTAATTTTGAGGACGAAATTATTTTAAGGAGGGGAGAATGTAACAACCCAGATTTAAAAAAATAATAATAAATAAAAAACAGAGGAGGAAGACTCCTAGCCGGAGTCTTCTTCCTTTCCGTCTCCGGCAAAATCGGATCGATAGAGTCCGATTAGGGGTAGGAAATCACCTCTATAAAACCTCCTTCCCTCCCTTATGTCTCTGCAATTGGTTTTGGAGAGATTTTTTTTAGAAATTGAGGGATTCTTCCAAGAGGATCCTCGGGTTCTTGATGGGAAAAAGGGGTTCGCCGGAGCTTTTCTCAACCGCCGGAGCAAGGTAAGCCCCTCCCCTTCTTCCTCTCCCTCTTTCCTTTCTCCCCTGGCCCAAAGCCTCGCCGTCAGCCACCGTCTTCGCCGGAAAATCCATGAACAAAAAATCTCCTGTTTTCCGATCTCTTTTTGATTTTTGCCGGCCGAACCTTGCCACCGGCCGTCCATTGCTCACCGCCGCCTCCACCTGTTGTCGGATCTCCGGCCAAGCCGTCGGAGCCCGAGCCACCGAGGGGGGGGACCTCACGGTCCTCCCCTGTTTCAGCCAAGGGAGGCCGCGGGAAGAAAAGAAGAAAGGAAGAAGAAGAAAAGAAAAAGAAAAGAAAAAGGAAAAAGAAAAAGAACAGGAAAAAAAAAAGGAAAAAGAGAAAGAGAAAAATAAAAATAAAAATAAAATAAAATAAAATAAAAAAGAAGAAGAAGGAGAGAATTTTCCTCTCTCTCCTTTCTCTCTTCTTTCTCTCTCTTTTCTCTCTCCTCTCTCTACCTTCTCTCTCTACATTTTCTCTCTCTAGATTCTCTCTCTAGACTTTTCTCTCTCTTTACGGATTTTGTCTCTCTAGGATCTTTTCTTCCTCTCTGATTGCATCATGAACCCTAGAATAAACTTGAAGATGAAAATAAGATGATTTGAGATTGCTCCGAAATTCGTGCGGTAGATCTGATTCCAGTCCGATTCTATTCAAAATTTGTAACACTTGATTCATATTGAGTCACCCTGATAGGACCTCTGATGATCTCGATCATGAGTGCCTCATCGAAAGGATACGAAAGTTTCTCTCTCCACTTTCTCTCTCCACTTTCTCTCTCTAGAATTTTCTCTCTCTTCATGGATTTTTTTCTCTCTAGAAGTCTTATGAATCATTGGAGGATCCAGATACTTAGGTAAATCCTAATTTTGGTTAATCCTAAGAGAGATCCTAGATTTATGTTATCAGGTCGATTATCGATAATTTTCTCCATATGTGATTTTTATATTGATCAGGGTTACGAAGAGATGATCATCTGCAAATGATATCGAGTGGAATATTTTGTTAAAGAATTCATAAATCAAAGAAGAACATTGATTTCTGTGTTTGGATCAGTCACCGGTAAAGGTAAGAATCCCTGTACATGATCACTATTATATATATGCTATTTTACTGTTGGTCTTGCATTATTGGTTTTGCATCGTCGGATTTGAGATTGATGAAATTATTATATCTGAGATACTGTTATTGGATTTTGAGCATGAGTATGTTATGTTAATATATATGTATCAGAGATTGATGGCATGATTATATGGATATGACATATCTGAATTGATCATAATGCAAGACAGAATTGATTGATGAATACAACACATAATGATTAAATGAAAAGAAAGAGATATATGGTATGGACTAGCCTTGTCATGTGGAACAGCCGGCCAGGAGCTTATGCCTGGGACAGCCCGCCAGGAGCTTATGCCTGGGACAGCCCCCACTGGCTTACAGGTGGATCAGCCGGCCAGGAGCTCATGCCTGGGACAGCCCGCCAGGAGCTTATGCCTGGGACAGCCTCTCACGGGCTTTGGTACGTGGGACAGCCGGCCAGGAGCTCATCCTGGGACAGTCTTGAAAGACTTTTTAAGTGGATTCGATCCGGATGATAACTGAGGTATAGACTTGGATAGTCCAGAGCCAGAAAGAAAATGTTAAAATCATATGATTATGAAAGGAGAAATGAAAGATAAGATATGAAACAATTGTTGAACAAAAGTATTTCACCGGTTAACATATGATGATGCATCTATTTTGACAAGACAGAAAATTTATGAATGTTTGCATTATTCTGGACATTGAACATGAGATTTTATATTTTAATGCTTATCCTTATTTTCAGACTATATTACTATATCAGTGTGATATGAAAATTCTTACTGGACTGTAAAGCTCACACCCCTTCATCTTTCTTTTTTCTTCTCAGAGTTACAGGATGACTTAGATTGGCTATGACTTGGATTTACGGGTGAGCAGAAGGATAAATAGAGTGTCATAGTATCTGATCAGAGAATTGAAGGAATGTTAATTGTTATTATGCAAGTTTTATGAATTACTGTTGAAATTAAATATTATGGTTGATAAGATTGTAATGATTTAATTTGGCCTTGCATATTCTTTAGGGCTTGCTCTAAGGAGTGTGCGGCCATCACGTATCCGATCCGGGTGTTGGGTTCGGGGCGTGACACTATTGAAGTCCAATTGGCACTGTTGAAGGTTAATGGCTGGAGAGGTACGGAAGACACAGGAGACAATCGATCACTGTAGAAATTCGGCTGCTGGAGCCCGTCCGTTGTAGAAGTTCGTTTGGAATCCATCCGCTGTAGAAGTTCGGACGGAGTCCGGTTCTTACAGAAGTCCGGAAGGAGGCCGCTTACTGTAGAAGCTCGGATGGAGATCGGTTACCGTGAAAGCTCGGATGGAGACCGCTTATTGTAGAAGTTCGGCTGAAGTCCACTTGCAATAGAAGTTCGGACGGAATTCGCTTACTATAGAAGCTCGGATGAAATTCGGAAGACGGTCGACCACTGTGAAAATTTGGATGGAGTCTAATTACTGTAGAAGTCCTGCTGCTGGAGAAGTCCGGACATTGACGAAATCCGGAAGAAGCTCGGAGTAAAGTCGATCGTGACAGGAGGAAGTCTGGAAGAGATTCGGAGAGTAGTCGATCGCTGTAGAAAATCAGCTGAAAGTGAAGCTCCGAGAGCATTTGGAGCATTCCGATAGACAACTGAAGGAGCTCATTATTGGAGAAGTCCAGAAGGTACGATAGGAATTCGTTCGTTGGAGGAATCTGGAGGACACTGTGGAAGGTCGACTGCTGGAGGAGTCCGGATGGTACTGTGGAAGCTCGGACAATCGGGGGAGTTCAGAAAGATGCTGCATAAAGTCGGAAGCTGGAAGAATCCTGGGGGGTTGTCCTCTTACAAATTTTGATTGGGATTATTTTATACCCAACAGTTAGTATCCAAGCTTGTACCATCACCTTGTTAATAGGCTGAAGGAAGGAGCAGGGTGAGGGACATGGAGCGGAACTCTACATCTTTGAAAGGAGAAATAGAATGAAGTTGTCATGGGAGAATGAAGCCGTTGCAGGAAATTTCCCAGCGGTGTTTAAAGTTGGTGGTCTGGTACCATCTTTAAGCAAAGCCGACTAAAGATAAAGTTGATCAAAGAAAACTTTAGCCTTGGCAATTTCCTTTACTTTTAAGACCTCTTGTGACTTGTCTCTGTGCGGTTCCCTAGACGCGCTTTGTGATGAAATTTCTCAAAGCGGATCGCGTTCAACTGCCTCTCTTTATTTCTGCAGAGGTTGCAGCGATGAGTGGGTAAGGAAAAATTAAAGCCTTACAGATGAGGGGTTCAGGGAAATGAATAAGTGGGCATTTAGTGCAAACCAAAACGAATCAGGAACTAGGCACAAGCTAGTAAAAGAATGGTGCATCGCATGAGACACTGAGGTTGGCCTGCACCTCAGTCCACAGTGCAGCTTTCCCATTTAAATCCTCACGAATTCACTTTTGCCCGAAATTGGTCCCCCCTCCTACTTATCCCATGTCAACTTGCTGATGTGCTCCGGTTGGCGTCGTAGGAAGAGTAGCATGTCCGGCTGTGTACTAGATATGTATCTACATATCTGAATTAATATTAACGATAGGTAGTATGACGTATTGACACCGGATGTAGCAATGCACTATGAGAAGAATGCTCTTGAAGGTAATTTACATGAAAGAAACTCAAGTCGAGAGCATGAAAAAGTTGATCAAAAGTCAAAACTGTACCAGTATTTGTTCAATATCTCTACCTCTAAATATTGCTCTCATGTTACAGGTTACTAAATCGCAGGAAAAATTTTGCAGTTGCTGATCTGTTTCTTTCATCTCAGGTTTCATATTTTTTTATCTATATACCCCACCAGACTATGTTTAATCCCACATTTCACTCATTATTGAATAAATGCTAGGTGGCTATGTGCCTCCTTTAAACCTCAAAAAAAAAAAAAAAAAAAAAAAATCTTGAAGGATCAAATGCGGATGTATAAAAAAAAAAAAAAACTAGATGGATATGGTTTAAGAGGAAACTTAGTAGGCTAACGGTAAAGCATTAAGCCATAACACTAGGAAGAGTACTAGCAATCTTGGATTGAAAGTTAGGGCAAAGAGTGCATTCATCATCTACAACATTTCAAAATGGTGATCATGAAACAAAGATTGAAATCCTTACAAGGAGATCTCTTGATCTTTTGATGTATAAGTTGAAGATCTCTAAATCATATAATTTTGACAATATAAATAATTTAGAGGTAATAGATTATATCCAATAGCTCAAATTATCAATATAATATCCCCATCATCTAATCTAGACTTGATATAAATCTGATTCTCATTTGATAATAGGTTGGCTTAGAGGTAGTAGATGGCATAGTTGGAGATCCACTAAGTGTATATACATACATACACACATACTATATATATGTACATACATACGTATGTGTTATGTATGCATGTATCCATGAATGAACACACACACAAATATACATACATACATACATGCATGCATACATATATATATATATATATGTATGTATGTGTTAGGATTTGACGCCTCGAGATTCAGCCACATTGAGTCTACAGCGAGGTTCGTGATGAAAAATGAAGTTCAACGAGACCAAGATTACCCCAAACGGAGCTCGGATGGAAGAGATACGAGTTTTTGAAGTCGGCACGAGATCCGAGGCAGTGGAGGACCGTCGGCGAGCGGCGGCGGCGCGCGGGACGAGTGACCCAGGCGGGCGGCCCAAGCGGGCGCACAGCCCAAGCGAGCGCATGGCCCAGCCCGTGCGTGGGCCCGCGTGCGGGTGCAGCCCAGGCCCGCGCGCACGGGCCGGCCCAAGCCCTGGCGCCTTGCCTGGGCCCTGTACCCTGATCCACCGTAGATCGGGCGATCCATGGCAGACCATGTGGACCGCGTGGGTATTTTCCACGCATTTCATGCGGTCTACGATATTATTCTGTAGATCGGAGCACGATCGGAGGGCCTAGGGACGTCCCGGTCTTGATCCGATGGTCCGGAGGTTATCTGGCTTTGTTTAGGACTCCTAATCCATCTCTAATCAAGTTTTAAGCCCTTTAAATACGGCTGATCGGTAACAGAGAGGAGGTGGTTCGGATTTTCTCAGTGGATACGTCGTATGGAGCTGTACCGAATTCGAGAGAAGAGAGAGAGACGGAAGCGCTGAGAGAGGAGCAGGAGGCTCCTAGACAGCGGACACCGATCACTTCAGGGGTTCAGAGGGTCTTCCAAGAGAGAGAGAGCTTTTGAAAGGGGAACTTCTAGAGAGAGAGAATTGGGTGTACAAAGATTGAGGATGAGGTCTCCTCTTGTAAAATTCTCTTTTTTATAGTTAAGTTTGCATGCCCCGTGGAGGCGAGCCCTTTTGTGGCTGATCCACGTATTTTGATTGTTTTTGTTTTGTTTCTTCTTTTTTCCTGCTGCATCGCGTGGTACTGAAAAGGTCTTGGAAGGTGGTGTCCTGGCCAGACATCCACCCACCAAGTGATATCAGAGTCAGGTGGTACAAGGATGCAGATTGCAGCGGTGGTGAGCAAGACTAAAGATGAAGAAGACAGGAACAATCAAGATGGAGATCAACAAGTTTGATGGTAAGAGGAATTTCTTCTTGTGGCAGGCAAGGGTGAAGGACGTGCTCATCCAACAAGGGTTGATCGATGCTCTCTTATGCGATGAGAAGCCGACCACCATGGAGGTACGGGATTAGAAACGACTATAGATGCAGGTGGTGAGTACCATCCGCATGTACCTGACGGATGAGGTGGTGATCCATGTGCTAAGTGAGATTTCTCCGACGGTGCTGTGGTCGAAGCTCGAAGAGTTGTACATAGCGAAGTCTCTCACCAACACTCTTTTCCTCTAGAGGCAGTTTTACTAATTGCGGATGACTGAGGGACAGAGCGTGCAGGAGCATCTCAGCCACTTCCAGAAGATCCTCACCGACCTCCTCAGCGTTGGCGAGAATATTGAGGAAAAGACCAGGGTGCTGGTTTTGCTGGCGTCGCTTTCTTCTTCGTACGAGTCCTTGGTGACTGCTCTTTTAGTGGGGAAGAGCACTATCAAGATGGATGAGGTCACCGCAGTGATACTCCAGAACGAGGTTCTCAGGAGGGAGAACTCAGCTTTGAGCTCAGGTGGTGGTAGCTCAGATTTGGTGGCTTCTGAAGGAGCAGAAGGCGGTAGACGGAGCGACAGGAGATCGCAACGAGGGCGGTCCAAGTCCAGGAGGGACTTGAGCAAAATCAGATGTTACCGGTGTAAGGAGTTGGGGCATCTAGTCAGAGTTGGGGCATCTAGTCAGAGATCGCAACGAGGGCGGTCCAAGTCCAGGAGGGACTTGAGCAAAATCAGGTGTTACCGGTGTAAGGAGTTGGGGCATCTAGTCAGAGATTGCCCTCAACTCAAAAATCAGATGGTGGCTGCTGTAGCGACGGCCGGCAGCGATTCAGATGGAGATGTCCTGGAGATATCTGACGAGGTATCTACTTCTTCCCAACAGTGGATATTAGATTCTACATGCCCCTATCATGTATGTTGCAGAGAGGAGCAGTTTGACTCCCTGGAGAACAGTGAGGGCACTGTATATCTGCCGGATGGATCGAGCTGTGTGATCAAAGATATTCGGACGGTCAACTGGAGGACACATGAAGGTGCAGTGAGGAGATTGAGGGAGGTCCGATACATATCCGATTTCAGACGGAATCTTTCTCACTTAGCAGACTGGATTCGAGAGGTTACAAGACGGTAGCCGATGGAGGAATCCTGAGGGTACTACGCGGTGATAGAATTATGCTGGAGGGAAAAAAGGGGAGCAGAGGACATTATTACCTGACGGAGAGCCCAGTGCGAGGTGGAGCTTCGGAAGTTAGGTGGAGCCCAGAGCGAGGTGGAGCTCCAGGAAGCAGATCGGGCACGAGATAAGAGACTCGGAAGGATGAGAGGTGACGTCGTAAGGTGAGATTCCTATTGCCGCAGGACGATGCCCCGAGCAAGTCTCAGGTCAGGAGGAGCACAGCATACGATGGAGATGGGATCGAGCAGCCTGGCTCGACTCCCATGTTTGCCCATCCATGATCAGCAGGTATTTGCCCCAAGGCATGGGGGCGAAGAGATCCAGAAGCTCTCAGAGTTTGGAGGAGGTCGAATATCGAGTCAAGGTAGAGATTGTTAGGATTTGACTTCTCAAGATTCAGCCTATATTGAGCCCACAGCGAGGTTCGCAGTGAAAAATGGAGTCCAACGAGATCAAGATCACCCCAAACGGAGCTCAGATGGAAGAGATACGAGCTTTTGAAGTCGACACGAGACCCGAGACGGTGGAGGACCGCCAGCGGCCGGCGGTAGCGGTGCGGCCATAGGCGGCGGCACGCGGGACGTGCGACCCAGGCGGGCGGCCCAGCCCATGCGCTGGCTCGCGCGCGGGCGCGGGCTGGCCTAGGCCCAGGCGCCTTGCCTGAGCCCTGTACCCCAGTCCACCGTGGATCGAGCGGTCCATGGCGGATCGTGTGGACCGCGTGGGCATTTTTCACGCATTTTACGCGGTCTATGATACTATTCTATGGATCGAAGTGCGATCAGAGGGCCCAGAGACGTCTCGGTCTTGATCCGACGGTTCAGGGGATTATCTGGCTTTGTTTAGGACTCCTAATCCATCTCTAATCAAGTTTTAAGTCCTTTAAATAGGGCTGATCGGTAATAGAGAGGAGGTGGTTCGGGTTTTCTCAGTGGATACGCCGTACGGAGCCGTACCGAATTTGAGAGAAGAGAGAGAGGCGGAAGCGCTGAGAGAGGAGCAGGAGGCTCCTGGACAGCGGACGCCGGTCACTTCAGAGGTTCAGGGGGTCTTCCAAGAGAGAGAGCTTTTGAGAGGAAAACTTCTAGAGAGAGAGAATTGGATGTACAAGGATTGAGGGTGAGGTCTCCTCTTATAAAATTTTCTTTTTTATAGTGAAGTTTGCATGCTCCGTGGAGGCGAGTCTTTTTGTGGTTGATCCACATATTTTGATTATTTTTATTTTATTTTATTTTCTTCTTACTGCATCACGTGGTACTGAAAAAGTATTGAAAGTAGTGTGCTGATCAGACATTCACCCAACAATATATATATGACAGAGATTGTTATTCAGGCTTGCAAAATTGAACCATATTTAGTCATCCATAGTCTTGTTGTGTTTTGAATTAGGCATAGATTTTGAAAAAAATGTACTTTATCCAACTAGAAAACATTTTGTCTCTTAAAATAAAGTTACATCTCCGCACAAAATAACTAGGAGAGAAATGATATAGTTACGTTCCATCTTCTTATCGAAGAAATGTATACCATAGAATAAGAAAAAAATTCTATTCTATTTTTTATTTTTTATTTTTAAATTCAGATCATCACGAAATCTAATATGCTAAATGTAGTTATGCATGTTATCTCTTGCACTTATTTATCAAATAATACTTAGATAATTTCTTTTCTTTGCCAAAACATATTCTATAGCTAATAGTATCCTTATAAAATTTCAACTCCAGCGTGAGTCTAGTAAAGACATATTACTTTTCTACCAAAAAAAAAAGGCATATTACTTTTTTTCAAAATTGAAGCTAGAGGTTGGATCACCTGAGATGCTTATTTTATACCATCAAGAGTTGTGCAGCTTTTGATAACCACCACATCTATCTTATAAAGACGGACAACTGTCAAATACAACGTGCTGTATTGGGTTCACGACATGGGATGCTAATATAGGTACCACCTTCATGATGATGGGACGTCATGGTGTCATCGAGAGTTGAAGAGCTATCTATGACGTAAAAGATGCACCATAGGAAATCTTCACCCTCCGTATTGAGTGAATTTAATGGCATATCTAATATATATTATACATGATGTTGGGGAGTGACACGCCATCCACGCTAAAGATACCTGCCAGAAGAGGAGTCATGATGAAGTACATCAGGTCGTCACCATAATATTGATAAAAAATAAATAAATATAATGTTAATAATAAATATGCTATCTTAAAATTATAAAAAAATTATGTTGAAAAAAAAAATCAACACGTAATGAAACTAGCTACATAGGATCTGGCTTCAGATCTCACAGATCTTCACTCTCAAACTGATCATTTCAAATGAAGCTTTTTAGTGAAAAATCCTATTGATCTAACCGTGGTCGTCTATCCTAACTTCGACTACCAACCCTCGCTTTGGCCAATGAGCTTGATTTTGGCCGGTCAGCTCATCTCCGATTGCTGATTTGAACTTCGATCGTAGATCCTTAACCACTGATATTAGAATGACACTGGAACATCAGACATTAATCCTAGAAAGATCTTGATCCCAACATCATCTTCGATCGAAGAATCCCTTGTCGATCCTCGCCTCTAGCCGTAGGCTATCTTTTTTTCAAATATTACTGACTGCCACATTTGAAAGAAAATTTTCATGCAGTCATATCACTCTACATGGGATCATGCCTCTCCAATTATCTGCTGCACGTCTTATAAAGTCGTATTAAATTACACCACCTCTAAGAGTGGATAACATCTGCCATCAAAATCCAAACTAAAAAATCATGAGTGGTACAGATACAAAGGTCAAAATAATCTTCCATCATTTTTTTTTTTATGACTCTTGCTTCCCTAAAAATAAAGATAAAAAATAGACCCTCCAATTACACACACCACTCTGAAATCCTTTCGCATTTCTTCTCATCTGATTCAATTTTCTGATTTAATCATTGGAGAATCTCTACCGGAGCCAACTCCAATCATGATTATTTTGCAGATCTCATCGTGTTCGCTAGTCGACTCTAGTTAGCTAGCCGGAGCCAAAAAATCTATGTCAATATATAATATAAATAATATAATATAAAAAGCTTATAATTTATTTTTTATTATTTTTTATTTTTATATTTTTGATATTTTTTGTAAATATAGGAGTATGATTGGCTTCAAATACTTGGACCTCATTTTGGAAGTTGTGGCCGCTCAACCATAGGATCTATTCCTCACCGGCTCTACCCTGGACTGCCGAAGCTACCTCTACAGGCGCGGTTCATCCGAAACAGTACACGAGGTGCCGGTAACTCGATCTTCGGTTTCTGACCACCGCTGGCACGTGTACCGCACCCTCGTATTCTTTTTTGACCGCCCTTCCTCCTTCCTCTTCCCTCCCCGGTCCAGCACCCGCACCAGTGTGGCAGCAAGACCAGATGCTGAAACGTGTAAAGCCTGCCATCTGCCACTTAAAGTCCCGGAGATACAAAAGCAGCAGCTCGTCTTCACCCATCCCAACGCTCTGCCCCCTCCTTCCAGATCATTCTGACCTCTGCCTCGATCTTGGTGTTCCAAAATCCTCAAAACACCCTTCGTCCGGACTTCTTTAACGCGGCCAGTTTCGAAGGTCCGTACCATCCTGTTGAGGGCAATTTAGTCATTATGTTATATAAAAAAAAACTTTATCTGGATTTCCAAAAACGGTTGGTTGGGACTGGACTGGACCGGACCGGGCCTGGAAACAGGAAATAAAGTCGTGGAGTAGGATACTGCGGTGGGGCACGGTTGGGGCCCATATACTATTCTTGGACTTTTTTCTCCGGTCCCGACTCCTCCCTCGGAAGGGAGATACGATTCCCGCGCTGTGCCCGGTCGTGTCTTCTTTTGTTCAGATGTCTCAACCGCCGATACCGTACCTTATCGATCGGTTAAAAAAGAAAAAGGAAAAGAAAAGGGAAAGCAGAAAGGAAAAGATCGCCGATTGACCGCGATTCCCCGGCTACGGCCGCACGAGTTGTCTCCCGGGTTAGCGATGGACGGCTAAGAATTTTTAATTTTAACTTGGTATTTTTGATCTAGTGCGGGTATCATTTGGGCGCTAACGTCTCGATTTAAACAAAAGATTGGATGGTGGTATCTGGCTTGCGATTGTTCCTTTCACGGGAAAGAATATTTTTTGTTCTTTCACGAGATAAATTATTGGATTATGCAATATTCGCTTTGAGATCTGCACAGATACATAAGAGATTAGAATGCTTTAAAATCTATATAAAATAATCAAATGATTGATGTTTAAAAAAAAAAAACAATTATTCTTTCACACGATTACAACAATCGTGATTGCAACCCTTATTAGCACAGATAAATGGATAATTAAGGAAGATATTCATTGCGGGTGACTCCAAAAGTTGTGAGATTTGTTGATTAGTTTGTCCCACCAAAAAATGCCCAAAATATTATTTATGTTAGTTTATATGCATGCTTGCTTCTCACCGTAGCGTAGGACATGAAGTTGTGGGAAGATTCTGAATGCTCATATGCAACTTATTGTATTCCTGATTGTGGGCTTATGTTTATATGTGTTGGTGAATCAATATTCTGTAATGAACTGTTTAGCTGGGTGTTATGTAAATATGTATACTGTCACAGACTTTCATTTTTGATAATATAGTAGGACATGGAGTTGTCAAGATAATGAGATAGGCAAATATTCTTATTGGTGCTTAATTTAATAATACTTGCCATAACAAACTTGGGTTGCAGATTATCTATAAAGTATCTAATTCAGCAAATTTGTTTTCAACAATCCATTACATCCTTTGCTACAGTTTTTAAAATGGTTAAGGAAACCTACGGTTGGTGCCAGATTTTAGTACTTAACAAGTCTATTATTATACCAGCAAATTTGCACGGTTACATTAAACCTCATTTGAGCAACCATTCTTTTTCATATCTTACTTATAATATAAGCATGTGCATCAAGAGCATGTATGACACACTGTTGCTCACATAGAATCACAAAGAAATAGTTACATAAATCAAATTCAACTTGATATATGCATGTTAAAAAAAATGGACAAAATACTCCAAAAGTAACATGAATCTACTAGCCCTAGGATCCTCTTAAGATGATAAGATATCTACAACTTAATAATCTATATTCTAATAAACAGCAGTGCTATGAGCAGTGTGGAGCTTGTTTTGTATACATCAAGGGTGTGTTTGGATGTCCCTATAAGATATACTTGGAATATTTCCATATAAAATTAATGCCAGGAATGAATTAATGATGTGGGGAAGGAACCTTGCTGATTAGGAAAATTAAAAAATATAAAATTTCAAACAGAACATTCTCCATTTAGTGGAGTTGGATAACCAAATATTGTTAAATTAGTTTTGTGCTCGCTAATTGCACCCAAATTCTATATCACATAATGTATTATTTTTTAAAATTAATTATTTATTTTGATAATCAATAAGTAAAAAATAATTTTAAAATTAATATTGATAAATAATATATATCATCAATAATGAAAAAAACTTCTTTCAAATAATATTTAGTCATTATAAATAATAATTTCATAAAATTAATTCGGAGTAGTTAATTTATAGCAAAATAACAGTTTCATGTAAGTAATTTTAATGTCAATCCAAATTGTCGGCTACATACGATGGTAGTGGAATGAATGATGAACATCATCAATAACTTACTGAACTCCAATTTAATTTAGATGAATGAGTTTTAATTGCAATAGTGTTATTGTCGGTTTTATGGGTCGCAATATAATGCTTAACGGCAAAATTATGGTAAAATAATAGTTTATGTATCTATTCATTTAAATTCTTTATGTCAATCCATAATTTCAGCTACATACAATTGTAATGGGATAAACAATAAACAACCATCAATGATTTGTGGAACTCTATTTAATTTCCATGAGTCAATTTTAATTATAAGAGTATAATAACATAATATTTTAATAATAAAATTTAATTTACATGAATAAATTTCAATTCAGTATTTTAATATCATAATATCTTTTTCTATTTTCAATGAGTGCTTTTAAGATCCTCTTAATGCTTTCAATATCATGTTTTTCATATACACATTTTTTATTTTCATGTGGCATACTAGGGATATATTTTGATTCAGATGATATTCATAGTTAATAATTTATTGTTTCTATGGATGGTTAAATTGATGATCTATTTTCTCTCATTTTATATATATATATATATATAAAAGATGGAAGCCATGTGGTATTTTCTTCCTCGAAAATCTATGAGATTGTAGGCTTCATGGCAGCCACACGGTGTTTTCTTTCTCGAAAATCCTCTTTCTTATCAGTAGATTTTCATCGCGATGAAGGGTTGGTCATCCAAGAATTATTCTTGCTCACATACAAACAAACCCGAAAGCTTCTCCTCACCATGTGACTCAAGGGGAGTGGTGTAATCATTGGCATTGATGCATGACGTGAAGGGTGATTGACTGTTACATTGTGGCGCCTGTGAATTTGTCATGTACCCAAGACAAAATTCCAAGGCATTTTCCCACAATAAATGCTTAGATAGCCATCCGAGAGACCGCTTCCAACAATAATTTATCATTGATTAACCTATATAACACTAACCTATATAACACAAACTTGCAAAACTATACCACATAGATGAAGCCACGTTACCACAACTATAGAGCTCATGTACGTGGTAATTTTATCCTACAGCCTTGTCCATATTATAACAGGGCCATGCATTAAGATATAGGACAGTAAGTGCCTTTTTTTCTTTAAGGTACTAGACATTAAGTGCGCCATTAATATATATATATATAAACGTAAACCCATATTTTTTCCGGCAGCCTAAGAATGGATCCGTGCGTCGGACGACCAAAACATCACGAAATGAAAACGGAGCAGGTCTGACGGTTTGGAGATGAAAAACTGAAGCGACTGCTTTCTTGGGAAATTGTATGATAGCTTACCACTCGTTAGAAGTCTGGATCCATAAGTTTGAAAGAATGGGAATTATAAAGGAAAGGATGAGAAGTTATCCCTTTTGACCTTTTTTGTTTTTTTTTTTTTTAAATGGATGGGAATTAAGATACAATCCCATGTTTGCCTATGTTTTACGCATTCTCCGTGTATGCAATTTAACTAGTTTGTGTTTTGTATGCATATTTCGGATCTAAAATTTTACATAATTAAATAATTATCAATGTTTTGTACGCACTTATAAACAAAAATTACACAGGCATGGATGGGGCCATGGATAACTTTAATAGATGTCAAAATTAAGAAATTAAGAATCAAATATAAAATTTTCATTCAATAAAAATGTATTAGGCAAACATGGCTATGTATAACCAAAAAATAAAGACATGTAAGAGTTTTTGTTCGACACCAATGGAAATTGGCCAAAATTTTGAAAGCAAATTAAGAGATGAGTTGACCAAATAATTGCTGCTAATTCCATTGTTGTAGTACATGTCAGTTTCCACATTAATCAAGATTTTGGAATAATGGTTGTACTCATGGGAGCTATAATCAATTTTGAGAAGCATATTATGATTTATGTACCCAAAAGGAAACTTAAATAATTATTATTATTTGACATCATTTTACTTTAACAACTAACATTTGCATTACCCTCCGAGATAAAATAACTTTTAATTCAATTACAACAAGCAAGTTGAAAAACTATTTTTTCGATGATGATTATCTAGCAAATAACATCATATTCCTTTTATTATAATAATCAATAATAGCTACTATAATGATCAATGTCTTAATCTTTTATTCTTCTTCTCGAAACCAAAATTTATTGCAATTGTAAGGTTTTGTAACTTTTCGATCTTTTTATTTTTTGCATAAATTATTTCCTCAAGCATTGGATGTGCTAAAATTGTCGATGAAAATTTTCAATTACTGATTACTATTGATAATTTTATAGTGTTCATCATGGCATATAATTTAAGAATTTGGGGTACATTTGGTTGGGATAATAGATTTTAAAATAAAATAGAAATGAGTTATATTCATTCTTGTTATTTAATTGGAGGAAATTTCTTTTCTATTTTAATTTGTAGAATTGCCTATTTCCAAAGCCAATTTTTTTTTTTTTTTAGTACCTAAATCTCATTTTGATTTTAATTTCGACTAAACATATCAGCATATAAGATTATACCACTTTCTATTTCAATCTATTTCGATGTTGATTTTGATTTGGGCTATGATCGCGAACCAAACGCGCACTTGGTATTGATCGAGCGCGTAGTCAAACGCATGGGCGCTTTCAAACTATTCCATATCAAAGGCACGCAAGTAAGGTGTCCATACTTTGGAAAAACGAACCACCGCCAGAGCGCTAATAAAGCGATGGTGGTTCAAGCGACTCGCCGAGTTGATGAAACCAAAGCAAGGGGAGCGGCAGGGGGACCTCCTACCCCTCTCATCATCGTTCCAACGTTCTCCACAGTCCCCGATCATAACACGACCCCTCCCCTCTCTTCTTTCCCTTTGCCTTCCTTTGTTGCTTTCTTTTCGTACGAATCACTCTTTCACAGAAAGGGGAGGAGAGTTTTCGTAACAGAAGTGGAGAAATTTCGCTCCTATTTTGCTTTACATGAGAAGCGGACTTTGCGGAAACAGCAGCGCCTAATGGGCTCTCGGGTCTGCTGCTGCTTGTCGTGAAGACGATTCCTTCTTGGTTCTCTCGTTTGGCGTGGGAAAGGACGGAGCTTGTTAGTGTGGGGTGATTGGGGCAAGTAAAGGGAGGTCTTTGCTGCTGCTGCTGCTGCTGCTGCTGCTGCGGCTTCTTGTCCTTTGTCAGGGTGTCGAAGTGTTTAAAGGTGCTTCTTTGTGGAGCCCTGGAGGTCTTGTAGGCTTCTATTTTTCCCCCTCTCTCCATGAAAGATATGGCGGAAGGAGGAGGAGCCAAGGTTCGAGTGGTTCGGTGCCCCAAGTGCGACAAGCTTCTCCCCGAGCTTCCTAATTTCTCTGTCTACCGATGTGGTGGTTGCGATGCTACTCTTCAAGGTATATCACGAGCTTTCCCCCGTCTCTTCTTCTCCCATTTGGTCGTTTTGGGTAAATTTTCCGTGCTTTAACCGAAAATTGGTGTTTTTGTCAAGAAAAGTTGATTTTGTTAGAACGGAATCGCATTTTTGATTAAAAATGATATTGATCAGGAAAAAATTTGATCTTTGTCAGAAAGATTGAGTCTTTATCTTGTAAACGTTAGTTTATCAATTTAGACAGAATCGAGTAATTTCTTCTTTTTTTTTTTAATAAAATTGTGAAGCAAACAAACAAACTCGGGTATCAGAAGCTTTTTCGGACAAATTTGATGAAGAAACGTTCAGCTATATGGAGGTCTCGGAAAGTGCTGACGAGAAGAAGGGGGCGGTTTTCGACACACGCTTGGGGACCGACTGTAAGGACGATAGAGCTGATTTCAGGAGGGAGGAGATATTAGTTCGCGACAAAGGGGCAGTTTCTCACAGTCATTCTGCCTCTGGAAGCGAACATGGTGTTGTTCTGAAGGAATGCAACACCTCGAGAATGGATGATCATCCCAAAGGGAGCAGAACAGAGGGCAGAGATGATAAATATCGGCGCGAATCTAAAGCACGAGTTAGCGATTTCGCTCCCATTGGGAATGAATTGATTAAATCAGGCATGGAAGGCGAAGGAGTAACCAAATCACCAGCTGAAGACAACAATGGGCATCACAGAACTCAGCAAGCACAAGTCCAGAAGGGTGAGGACAGGGACAGAGCACCCAGGGCTCCAATGGATGGTCTTTATCCTGATGAAGGTCCATCCAACTACTATAGGAATCCAAGGTGTAGGCATGGTGATGGTGAGCGTGATGGCAGGCAGAATAAAGCTTCCTACCACGATCAAGGCCGAGAGGAGCTTCTGAGATTGCTTGATGAATTGAAAGATCAGGTGCAAAGAACCTGTGAGGTCACAGACAAACAAAGTGCAACTGTTCCTCCCATAAACCGAATGGCAACTTCAACTTCTTATGGCCATCAGGGTGCTTGGTTTCATGAAAGCTCTCCACCATTGAACAGGAATGCTTCGCAGCGTTCTTCATATCTGAGCACACAGAATATGGACAGGCCAAATTTTCATTCTACTATGCCAGCACAGAACGATGTTCCTGTATATGAACAGCCAGTAACACATGGAAGAGCTCCCTTTCACCCACCTGTTCACTACCCTCAAAGGAAATTTGACACTTATCCTTATGGACAGTTTGATCCCGATCCTGTCATCCCTTGTCATCATGATGATTTTTACCATCGACCTGCATGCTCATGTCCACATTGCTACCACAGACAATTCTCACTGCCTCTTCAATGCCCAGCTGCCATCATTGGTCATCAGGAGGTTCCATATCATGTGAACAATCAAGGGTTCTACCCCATGGATGGTCCCTCGATTTTTGGTGGAAGATATAATTCAAGAGTTGCAAATGCTCCTTTGCATTCATGTGAGTCACAAACCCTCCCAAGAACTGTTTTCAGTAAGAAGATTGGACGTTCTTGTCATCCCATAGCTGGTGCTGCCCCCTTTGCTGTATGTTATAATTGTTTTGAACTGCTGCAGCTACCTAAAAAATCTTTGCTGGTGGAGAAGAGTCAGTTTAAGCTGCGGTGTGGGTCCTGCTCTAAGGTAGTCTCAGTTAAGCTTGATGGAAGTAGACTCGTTGCTTCTTTCCCTGCATCAAACTCACATGCATCATCACTAAACAATAATGCTAGCCCAAGCAATGGTGTCCATTCGTCAGACGAGAAGATCCTTCTGCCTTACAGTTTTGATGTTTCTGATCATGGTTTCGTCGAAAAAGAAAATGGTTTGAATTTTAGTGATCCAGGGAAAATGCAAGGGATGTCCTCATCCTCCAGTATGTCTGGGCATGTTGAGAGCCCAGAAAGTGTGATATCTCATAAGGATGTTCCCAGCTCTGCAGAGATTCCCCTAGAAGCTGCAGCGACTTCACATGCCCCAAGTTTACCACTTCGTGAGCATTTTGGATACTCATTGTCTGATCAACTAGTTGATGGGCCTGGAAAGGGAGCCAGGAGTCAACGTTCCAATCAAGAGAGGAGCATATCCTTAGATGGAAATTTTAAGCAAAAGTCAGTAAAAGATGCACCTGTGGCAACTGAGGTGGATTTGTCTTCTGATGAGTATCCAACTGCTGGTTTGTCTCAAGATTCTTGGGATATGATAAGCAAAGAGGAAGTTCAACATAAAGTTGTTAAGGGTGGTGACTCATTCCTTGCTGGTTTTATAAAAAAGAGCTTTAGAGATTTCTCTCGATTCAACCAATCCTTGGGGCATGGTAGAGCTAAAGTTTCAATTAATGGTCATCCTATTCCAGATCGATTAGTTAAGAAGGCTGAAAAGCTAGCTGGACCAGTCTATCCTGGTGACTATTGGTAAGACGTTTGTCGACATCCATGACTTGCATTATCTTATAAATGTTTAATGATTCATGCACCTGAATTTAGTTGCCTAATTGAAGTCGCACTAAGTTGTGATTGGTAAGATGGCTAGGATACAGATAAAAACATGTTATATCGATTATGTTTTGTAATATTTGGGTACTTTAGCATAATGTGAGGTGACAAACATCAATAAGTTTAAAAGCAGGCTGTCAAGAAAACAAGTCACAACTCCAATGTTGATATATGAGATTTGGAAAATAGCATCCTTAGATTGTTAGCGTAATGTGAGGTGACAAACATCAATAAGTTTAAAAGCAGGCTGTCAAGAAAACAAGTCACAACTACAATGTTGATATATGAGATTTGGAAAATAGCATCCTTAGATTGCAACCAATAAGATCCATATTTGTGCTGTGAACTCATACTCTGAAAATGGAAAATAAAGATGAAATCACAGATATTCTGGGTTTGTGATCAAAATATGTCTAAAACAGTCAGCTATAAGGTTGAGCTGGAAAATACCTGTTTCAAGCCATATATAGTTCGGTAATTTAGAAACATAGAACATTTTGGAAAAAAAGTTGAATATCACATGAAATTGGGACTGTGTGCTTTGTAATTGGTCATGTAATTGCTCCTCAGATTGATGCAGCAATGTTTTATGGCATGCATGATGCATCAGAAGTTGTTGGCTGGTATTAAATCTTTATATTATGGTTCCTTGACATAAGCACCTGCTTTGAGTCATTATAATCTGTTAAAATATTTTATTCATGCTTTTCCTGCCTTCTTATTCAGGTATGACTATCGTGCTGGATTCTGGGGTGTAATGGGGAACAAATGTCTTGGCATAATTCCTGTAAGAGAACTCAACATGCATACATGCATGCACGCATATTAATAATTCTCTAAGCATTCCATTACAAGCCTTTTTGATGAAAAATTCTGTTCTGCAGCCATTTATTGAAGAGTTCAATTACCCCATCTCCAAAAATTGTGCCAGTGGCAATACCGGTGTTCTTGTTAATGGGAGAGAACTTCATCAGAAAGATTTGGATTTGCTTGCTGGTCGGGGACTCCCAACTACTGCAGGTCAATCTTATATAATTGAGATTTCTGGAAAAGTTTGGGATGAATCTTCTGGTGAAGAGCTAGATAGTCTTGGCAAGCTTGCACCAACGTGAGTCTCTGCACCTCTTCTTGACTTAATTAAGTTATTGACAGTGTTCTTTAGTTTATTGCGCGATAATTATATTGGAAGCATAGTTAACAGTAGTTAGTAATTCATTTCTTCTTGTGTCTTGCCAACCTTTACATATTTGGACTTAGTTCCTGCTTGTCTAATAAAATGATCAACTCTACAAAAAGACTACTTTTATTGTGGGCTGGTTGCTAACTAGAACATCATAGAAGATGTTCTGAGGTAGTATTAATGTGAACTTTTGCTCAGGCAATTAGGATGGGCCCGGAATACCTTATATGCATGTCATTTGCTCAAAAATGAAGATATTATAGTGGGTTTCTCATATAGAGTGACCAGTAGGCTGCTAAATTTTTTCCTATATATGACTTAAAAATTTAGAAACTGTTTAACTCTGGCAGCCACATGGTTGCTTGGGTGGTCTGACTAGGCCCATTGGTAAGATGTATCATGTGTGCAAGGAATGCGTTGTCACTAACAAGGCAAGGTAGTCACCCAAATGTATTAAATGATATCATCATCATCATCAAAGTCTTCTTTTCCCATAAAAGCTTGGGGTACACAATCGAGCCAACCATGAAACCCATAAAGTTGGTTGGTGGATGGCAGGATCTACCTTGATGTATGCAGTTTAAGCTCATGCAACCAGGGGCAACCTCCAAAATTCCCCAAGCTTGGAAAATGTTTAGATGAAAGAGAGGGGTGGTAGATTTTGGTATAGGGGGCTGTATTCATTTTGGATGCACATTGAAGTCAAAAAGCCGAAGAAAATGCAGTCATATATTAAGTTATACCTGTGAATTAACAATTCACAGAATTAATGGGTGATGACTGGTATTAAGTTATCAAATATGACCTTATACATTTTAGTGTCATCTCAAAAGTTTATCTGTAACTTACGTGACGTTTATATTCTCTTCTTGGTGTGTGTGTGCTGCACGACAAGGCTCTGCTGGCTGCCTTTTTTTGTGTGATGGGGGAAAGAGAATATTTCACCTGCCATAGACTGTTAACAGCCTCGAAGCAGCCACCAGCTTGCATGTTCCATTGAGCCCTTCTCTTTTTCCCAGCTCAGGTTGCAGTTCTGCTTTATTGCAGGCCTTGTCTTGGTGGAATAAGACTTAAATTACTGCTGTTTTATATCTATATATGTTATCAATTAAATATTATGGTAACATATCAAAATTAGGTATTCACTACTAATGAACTAACAGAGGTGTTGCCTTATTGTACTTCAAGTTCATTGGAGAGATTTTTTTTTTTTTTTTTTATCACAAATCACATGTGTTTACCTGCATTTTGTACTGCATGGAGATCTATGCATGTGTTTTAATCGCGTACATGTTGAACAGGGTTGAGAAAGTGAAACATGGGTTTGGCATGCGGGTTCCAAGAGTCTATCTGGAGATACAGTCTTGATGGTGACAGCCATTATATAATCCACAAGCGTATTAATCCTTGCAGAGGCATGTGACAACTTCTTGAGTTTGTGTTGTCCTGGAGATTGATTAAGATGATTCCGATGATATATCTTAATATTAAGCCACCAGAAGTCTTTCTGTATACCATTATTTCTAGATCTGGCATTTTCTGATTCTCAGCACTTGCTTGATCTATTGAATCCTTTGCCATTTTGCTTTTTTGTTTTTTTTTTGATTTTTTGGCTAAATTTGTTTGTGCTTTCTTTATGAAACATCGAGGTCAATGTAGTTTGGTTTTGACAGTGTTCATAAGTGTGCGTGTGGTATCTATGTTTATCATTAATTTGGGTTCTAGACATGTTTTCTGAATTCTCTGTTTTTTTTTTTTTGGGGGACACATTTCTGAATTCTCTGTTGATGAGATCCAAACTGAGCTTTCTGATGCAAAATAGAATTTAGTTGCCTGGAGATGTATTGTGACCATCACTATAATGTTACTTAAAGCTTGATCTTGTTTTCTTTTTCTCAATCTGTAAACAGGTTTTCCTTTTAACCATAACTTTGTTTTTCCTTTTTGGTACATCTAACCATAACAACTTTTAGGATTTTTTTTTTTTTTTTTTTTTCAAACAAAAAAAATCTGATCTTCCAGCATTAGGAGTCCAAGTCTGACTCCCAAGCATGCAACCAAGTCAAATCAGTACCAAGATCTCTCTATAAAACATTTTTGAAGGCTTTGCTTTCAAGCCCTTTTGTCTCTATAACACACTACAACTTTGTCTCCCGTCGTATGTCTGGATAAATCTTGATACATATATAAAGCTCTATGCTATATCATTTCTCTGGCCAAGTATGGTGGATGGACACTCTGTTTGCATGCTGTCTTCCATTATTACCTCAAGCTACTAGGGTATATATATTTAAGTGCACCAACCTCTTTCTACTTTCTTACACCCAAGATTCTTCTCGAACGGAGGAATGGGTTTTCACTCCAATTCCTTAACCTCTTTCCCTAGGTTATCATAAACTTGGGGTGTTCAATAACCTAGATTTATCTAGTACTAGATGAAGCAATTTAGCATTCTTTTTATACAGGATGGGCGCAGCAGGTAGGGGGTTGGTATTGAACCATGAGATGGCATAATAAAGTTTCAATTTTCTGGGATGGATTTTTTCCCTCATCCTTTCTGCAGGGCCCCACTGTGACCTTAAACTCATTTTAATGTTCTGTTCTGATGAGGAATTTGTGATCCTAGATGAAATGCAGTACAAAGCTTTCCTTCGTCAGGAAGGCAATGATCTGAGAGAAAGAAGGCAGACAAATGTACCTTGATGGAACTTGAGCTCCTGGGCTACTTTTTCTCAATCAATTTGTATCGAGATGCTAATGCAATGGAGGATAATTAAATCATATTTTATCTGGAATCACGGTACTATGTGGATGGTGCTTGATACCAAATTTTGTTTGGAGCCACAGGTTTTGTTTCCATTTAATATCTCAGTCGTAATAATGCTGTGCCCCAGCAAACTGTGAAATTAAAGATTAAATTTCTTCTGTAGAATTGCTGTCTATGTATTTGATAATTCTATATTAAGGTGTGATGATAAAAGCAAAGATGAGAGATCCCATGTTATAGCGGTAGCCCATTCAGGCAAATGGTTATAGGCTTAGCATTGGTGCCCACCTGGATGATGTTCTGTTTTGGTGCGTAAAAAATGCCGGCACCATGAGATCCGCAGAATTTGTACTTTACGAAAAGTTGGGCAGAAACTGGGCTCTAATGCATGCTTGCATGTGGCCTGGGCGAATTGGGGAATCTCAGTAAGCCATGAGTGCATTGATTGGAACTCTAGTATGAAAACAGTAGGACTCGTATTCTTACTACAGTCTAAAGATCTATGTGTCAGCTTTGGCTTCTCTTTGGGTCCCTTATTCTGATCTCTAAAGTACTGCCTTTTATTTCAGATAATGGGATCCAGCTGTAATGCCGACTTTATGTTCTTCACTGTTTAGGTTTTTTTCGCTTTGTGTTTTATGGTGTGTGCAGCTGAGAAGCAGTCACCCTGCATGCAATGTATCGGTTTGAACTATTGCCCAATTATTCTTTTTTTTTCCAGAAAAATAAAAATCCCTCTGCAACATGGTTAAACTGATGGGCGAGATAGAGTACCAAATGGAGGGATTAGTCTATTCTACCATTATCTCTGAATGTTTTTATTCTGATTTGAAGGGATAAGCTAGTTGGAGGTTTGTTCTCTTTAGAGATTTCAGAAATATTCCTATACCAACATTTTCTGTTCCAGTTTACTCCACAAACAAACGGGAAAGATTTCAAATCTTTCCCAGCTTTATTTGACACTGATTTCCGGCACTTGCATTAAAAAACTTCAAGAACAGCTAGTTGGGAGTGATGGCTGTGGTTACATCCAATCTTTTTGTTCGAAGTCTTGTCCACTTCCGAAATGCAAAAATTGGCAAGCTCTGATGTATTTAGCTAACCTAAACATCTCTGATGTATGCAGCCAACTAATATAAATGGGATATGACTTGGTTTACCATTCACTCAAAAAAGACTTGTGGCCATCCCGAATGCTGGTCTAGTCCGAATCAAAGAGTGCCTCTTGGGCTTGAATTTTGTGGCGATGCTTTGATGTGGTGAGACTGCTTAATGATCATGAAGCTTTTGTTTGTGCCCATTGATGACTGACCCAAGACAGCAGCAGCCCAACTGCCGCATTGATAGCAAAAATCAATGGTATGGATGTGTTCTGCTCCTCTTGGCTAATCTATGGCCTACGCTTCACCTGTTCCACCAATCATTGAAGCAAGAAAAAGGAGATTCTACATGGCCAGTACTCTTTCCAAATTCCTCATGTGGAAGTGGGGCCCTGCTTTTGATCTAATGAAACTATGGGGATAACCACTACATTTTATATGTGCATAGGTTTTAAATAGAGAGGGCCTGCCTACATCACAAGCATCAAATGGTACGGTTCGGCAGCTAAGGCCTGATAAGTTGTCACAAAGTTGAACCTTCACATTGGCTATCCTTATATTTTGTGACTTTTTTTATCAAAACAAACAAAAGGTTGGCACTGGGGTTGGTTCAGTCGAAGTTTTGAGAGAAACAACTGACCTAAATGATTTGGTCACTTCTGCTTTCAGATGGGCTTGCTTGCAATATTGCTGTGGGTGAATGAAACAGTGACAAAAATATAAACCAACAAGTCCATCCAATGGGGTGAGAGGTAGTAGAAATTAGAAACTAGAAAGAGCAATGACTTCGTTGCTGCCTTCTGATGGGAGTTGTTTGTCAAGACTATAACATAACCATAGCAATAAAGTTTTCTTAAAACCAAAATCAGGTACAGATCAATCTTTTACCTATGCACTACATTCATCACATTGAAAAGTGATATAATGGAATGAAAGTTTTAGCACCTACGATGGCAAAATATCATTCTACTTCGTCAAACAAAATTTAAATTATTGAACGTGAGCACCGTTCTTTATCCCAGTTCTTTCAATGGAATAATTATTATGGTACTTTCAGATTCTTTTTGTCCATGCACACCTACAAGATTTTCTTTTTTTTCTTTTTTTCTTTTTGTGTGTGTGTGTGTGTGTGTGTGTGTCTGGTGTTTATCATGACTTAGTTCGGCTGCATGCCCTGTGCTGTGAAAGCGTAATAAGATCCTGTTTATCAGGTTTTAAGAGATAAAGTGAGGAATATATATCTTACTTTGGTCATATCTGATTTATTTTACACATAACAACTTCAAGGGAGAAGGACTCGGATAAAATTATACCAAGAATAAGGTCCTACTATACTTCTGTCCCTTTCATTACACAAAGAAGAATATCCTCAGCTCAAGAGCTATTATAGCGAAGACAGAAACCCCGGCCAAATAACACATAGGAATGGAGAGAGCACGGTTGCTCACAAGAAAATAAACTTCGATGGAATTGTTGTCACCTGCCCCTTAACTTCTGACATGCGTGTATCGAATGTGAGACCAATCCATAAATGTAACGCACGCTTCTCCCTTTAACAAGAGAAAGCCAACAAGGAAGAGATGCATGTGTACCTAACTGGTCCTAACGTATTTAAATATCTATGAATTGCCTCACATGCATGGTGCCTTTGGTCCCAGGGGGAGCTGCGAATCCTTGCCAGCCAGGCATGTGCTCTCCCATCCTGGCGGGGACTTTTCATAAATTTTATGCTCGTCACAACACTCAACAATGGAAGCCATTTGTGTAAGATGTAAGACAGCAACACTAGTCTTGGCTTTTCCAAATCGACACCTAAAATGTGGTTCAAATTCAGTAGGTACAGTTTCTGATCCAACTCTTGAGACATTACTTAAGTCGCAAGAACTGGATGCATGATGCATGCTTCTTTCGCTGCACGGCATGCATGAGCTAGCTAAAGGTTTCTTTACATTTATGTAATAATCTGGAGAAGGTGTCTTACTTCCTCCAATATCCTTCCAATAAAAAAAGGCAAACGCAAGATGCTTGCATAATTCATTGAAAACAAGACTACCTTTACCTCCTGAAGACAATGAGAATATGAGAGACACCCAGTAGAGAGTAGAACCTCAAGCTATTTTACTATTTTTTGCATTCTGGGAAAACAAGAAAAGAAAAGAACAGGACATTCTTTATACATTCTTTCATAAAGGAAAAAGATTAATAAAAGAAGATAGAAAAGTTTTTATGTAATGGAAATTGTTTATCCAGAAGGCTCTCATGCCGGTAAACATTAATGCTCAACAAATGGGCAAAACACAACACCCACGCCAAAAAACAAAGGGCAGAAAATATGGCTGCAGAGTTTCTATTGGAAGAGAATCGACCAAAGGGATGTAGGTGAAAAAATTGCAGCCTGATTGTCATTTGAAAAGAACTCATAAAGCCACACTTGTGAAACTTGATCAAGATTATGGCTAACCAGTCTTAGCTTCCTGGTTGGAGAACTCTAGTGGGAGCGCCTCCATTACATTTTGCCTTTTTATTCTTTTTCTTTTTTATTTTTTATTTTTCCTTTTTTAAGATATCTTCATGTCTTTTGTTCGTAGCCTGTCAATAACAAAGTTAAAAAACATAGCATACACTAAAAGATCATGTTTTTTGGCATCTGATTTGTTAGTCAAAATAGTTTTCTTGTTGGAACTAGAAAAAATAGTAGAGAAACTCGTGTCATTTGTAAAATCTTTAGATGAAACCGTGAAACAACTAGTAGATTCTTGTATTCAAATTGTTCTAGTAATTTAAGAATGTGTTTTGGGGCTCAGTTGAGCGTACCTAAGACAAGCGTACCTAAGTCAAGGCCGAGCTTTGGTAAAAAGCCGAGTCAAGCAGTGGCTGAGACCAACACTTTGGCTTGAGCCCATGCTAAGTTAGGCCCGGCAATGGTAGGAACAAGTTGAATTCATGTCAGATTGGGACAAAGTAGTATGACAAAATGATCACTTTGAATCCAATAGGGCAAACTCAAGTCTAAACTTCTTTATTAAATAGGTAACATGACTTAACTTTGGATGAGTGCTTTAACACCAAATGTTAATACAGTTGGATTATATTTCAGATGACATTGTTAACATATTAGCTTGATTCAATACAATTAAACCCATGCTGATGACTAGATTCTTAGCTGATTAGCCTAGGTTCCATATGATGTTTCATTAATTTAACTTTGGCTGGCGCAAAAGTGAAGCCAGCTAGCGACTGGATTTTTGGATTTCGGTCCTTCAAATCATACCAAATCAGATAAAATAGCAACCATATATCTCTTTCGTTTCTTCGTTCCTAAATCACGAATAGCGTGCTGGACCAAAAGGTTACATTTAATGAGAAAGATGCCACTAAAATGAAAAATTCGGCACCGTCTAAACTTACGTACATACTAATGATTAACTCGCTGAACGAAGTTGTTTGGCTTCACGTATAAATTGAACCGAGATATGCATCTGGACAAAATCAGCTCACTTTATGTAAAGGTTCTATTGTCTTCGCATAAATGCTCATACAAATGCTTTTATCCTTTTCTTAAAGATGGGAGCACCACCTTTCCGTGTTCAAGCACGGAAGCTCTCCCGCTGCAAGCCCTGGGAAGAGGAATGCCAACACCGTTAGCATTGCAAATGCTTCCTGTCATGGTCTACCATGGAATTGCCACCCAAATCTTCAGACATTGTAATGCTCAAATTAATTTATTATCCTTTCAGCTTTAGAACATGACCATTTAATGCCAAACTAATGTAGACGTTGACATCCCTCGGAAAAAAAAGCTGGCGTCCAAAACTTTGGCCACCACCCTGGCAACCCTCTAAAAACATGAGGCCATCTGAATTTTTAAGGAGTTCATTTTTTTTTTTTTTTCAACACGTTTTCTAATGCATTCCCTCTGACTGTAGATGCTTCGAGTCAGCACCATTTTAGTATTCTTTTTATACTTGATGGTTTGATCTAGTTAAATTATTTTAAAATCTTTCCACTAAAATGAGTTCGCTTGTGAAGGTGATACATATGAACTTAAATTAATAGTCAAAATAACCCATTATTACGCAAAGGTCAGACTTTAATCCCTGACCTCACCGACAAGGCCATTACACAGGCCAGTTTAATCGAGTTGGATCTATGTTCAAGCAGGAGTGACTTGCTTCAGATGCTCCCGGCGGACAGCCCATGCCCACTATGAAATCTAATAAGTTCTCTTTCCTCACAAGCCTTTTACCCAAGCTAGCGGTGCCGCGGTGGCCCTTGGCCTAATCAACCAGCTCTCCACATCAGCCTTCTGGTATTCATCCAGTCATCCTAAAATGATCCATGTCCAGTGTACGGCAGCAACAAAATAGTGGCGAGTAGATGAGAGAACAAGGCATTCTATAATACACTTCTAGATCACCTTCATATCTTTGTTGTATCCATCTCTTTCTGTGTCTTGTTGGGAGAAGAAAAAAGCGGACCGAATCTTTAAAAATGGATATATTCATATAACTTCCTACACTTAACCTTACCAAAATAAAATGAAATGAAGACTTTACTACTCTCTCATTCTTAGACCCTGTATCTTACTGCAGTCCAGTTGCTCCTTCCCTATGAGCCTTTTGCTAGAGCTAGCGGCGCCGCGGTGGTCTCTGGCCCCATCCACCGGCAATGAGCATACGCTGCATTTTACTCATTCTAAACCAATTCCCAAGGCATGATAGTAATAAATCAGGTGAGAGCAATATTTTTTTTTTAAAAAAATTACAACCGTCAGTGCACCCATTTGTATATCCAAGGTTTACAGAGAGCCGTATTTATCCCACGGTGCGATATAAAAGTGACAGACCAAAAAGTATACTGCACCATAAAATAAAGTTACCGCACTACCCTTGCCAACAGACGAAAGAACGGGGAGCCTTGTGCCATGTTATCCTCCTGCCATCCACCAACATCCTCCTCCTCCTCCTCTCCGCTGTTTCACTTGTCACCAGCGGGTCCTTTCAGTCTCCATAATCTTCTCTACCATTGAAAAAGACAAAAAGACGCTGCCTTGCTTGCTTTCCTTGTCCTCCTCCTTTCTTTCCCTTCTTTGTAGTCCCTTTAATTCCCATTCTTTCTCGTTGTTTTCTTCTACATCGATTCTTGGAGACCTCCTCCTTCTCTCCCTCTGCTCTGAGGAGCGGTAGATGGTGAAGGAGATGGGGTCGGATTGGGAGCCGTGGCCTGCCCTCCACCGGAAGAGCAACCATCTGTTGTTCAAGCTCTTGGTCTCCGCCCTCTTCATTGGCATCTCCTTTCGCCTCTTCTTCTCCCATTCCACCACATTCTTGCCCGTCTCCCAACCACCCGCCGCCTCCGAGAGAACGGAGGCGCCAGTGGTCGATGCCGGAGATACAAAGCCGGAGAAAGGTATGAGATTTCGTCCCAGAGATCTCTATTTTCGAGTTTGGTTTTCGTGGAAACACGCAAAATTTTTAGTTCAGATAGCGTTAAAAAGAAAGTATTTTTCTATAGTTTTACATCGGGATAAATCTTTTTTAGACTTTTTTTTTTCTTTTTCTTGATACGATGATTTGGTGGAATCGAAGGCTTGGGTTTGGGTTTGTGTTTGTGTTTGGTGTTCTTGTTCTTGAAAAGATCTTGATTCTTTCAAATCAGAAGATATTTGATCGTTTATCTTTGCTGATGGAGAAATTTGTCGGATTTTAGATTGGGAATGCGTCCGATTCCAAGATCCCAGAAGTTTGGTGATAAATCGGAAAAATTTTCCCCAGAAAACCTTTTCCTTAAGAATTGGGGTTTTCTAGGAAAACTGTTTGGAATGTATTGTTCTCTGTTTGGGAGGATTGTCTCGCATAGTATACTATTTTTCTACGCTGTTATTGGTGATTCAGTTAATGTGTCAGAAATGCTTTATTTTTTAGATTGGGAGAGCGATTCAGTTATCATTAAAGTAATCTTTAGGGGAAAATGCTTGTGCGTTACAACAGTGACCAATTTGAAGAAATTCAATTCTTGAACTTTGTTCTTTGTCCTGGACCATGTAATTTTTGGCAAAGTTCTTCATCTCTTCAGCAAGGAAAAAAGTAGAACTTTGGAGCTTGTTGATAATACTACTTAAATGAGAAAATTCCAAACAAAAGCTTAGTGTCTTCTTGTGATTTATATTTACTTGTTTTCTGGGGAAGTGGTTGGATGCCAGAAGAATATGGAATTCTCGTTGGAAATTAAGATTATTGTCGTGAACTGCCTGGGACAATAGAGCTAGAAATACTAAAATCAAACAAGTCATGTCTGAGTGTTTTCATTGATTCTGTAATATGACTTGCTGGTACCATCTGTGTTTTGTCTTGAAATCAAGATCTATCTATTCATATTTTTGAAAATTTTTTATTGATACTAATTACTTTGAATTAGATCGCATCAACCAAAATTGCTGGTCTAAATTGTGCCAACATGTACCTCACAAAATGAAAGAAATCATAGAAAATGAACATTCAAAACATTTGACAGTGTTAGGAGACATTTTTTTCTTGATATCATGTATATTCTTTTCTTAATGCTTTAGATGTCTTTGCCTATTTCAGACTCTCCGTCAATTGAGAAAACTGGTGCCTCTGATTTGTCTGTTTCTGAGATGGCATCAGATCTTGAAGAGCAAGTTTCTCAGAAAGGTATTGAATTTTGAAAACTTTATTCTATAAACTTTCGAGTTATCTAAATTCTAAAGAGAAGAAATCGAATTAGTGGAAAGCAAATGATGAGTAACTTAATATATAAATGTTAATTCTTTTCTGGATTAGGAGGTCAATAGTTTTCACAAAACTGTAGGTGCAAATGAGCTTGTGATAGAAAGTTATTAGTACTCTAGCTTCCTTTTTTTTTTTTTTGGCTTACTCATGATGTGGGAAATCCTTAAATGTGTTTTTGATACTTCAATTCATGGTAAAACTAATATATATCTTGCAAGTTGATAAATTTGCATAATTTAATATTACAAATATTTTTTATAGTGTTTTATATGGGAAAGTTGCTGATTTCCAAATTGACAAAATGAAATAAGGGTTTTGCATGAATATTCTTGGCGCAGTAAAGAAAGAGGGGAGTGGGGGCACTATTTTGAAAAGCAATATATGCAGCGATGTATTCGTCCGTATATGCATATGCATCCCTTGGCTGCCCCATGTAGGGTGTAGGTTGTCCTTGTATGTGGATGGGCTGCATGGCAGCGCCCAAGTGGTCCACATTTGCCAATGCCTATATATAGTGCTCTGATCTCTCCTCCTCCAGTGCCTTCTATATAGTTTTTCTTTTTTTTCCCTGAAAATTCTATTAAGTAATTTCTAGTTTAATACTTTTAAACATTTTTTAAAATACAACCTCCGTATGTGCCTGCCCATGAGCCGCATATTGCCTAGGTACTACACAGTATCTTGGCTTCGTGCATGTTTAGCCACTAACTTTGGGTTGGGTTAGGTTGGGTTCTATAACCATTTACTTTATACTCCCAAGTTTTATAAAAATGTTTATTGTTAAATTATGAATATTTGTTATGACATGATATGTAGACTTGATTGGTTAATTTGAACATGAAAATGTTATTGTTCTTGCATCCTCGATGCATGTGATTAGCACTTAATCAAAAACTTAAAAAATAATACTACCTTCGATTTTTTTTTTTTTTTGGGATTCACGGAATATGGTTTTACATTAACCCCCACCCCTGTCTCTTCCCACACACACACACACACCCCCCAAAGAAGTCTTAGCTTTCCTTTGCTTGTTTTATTGTTTTCCAGCATACTGCTCTGAAAATTGATTGGATTCCGCATGCATGTGATGCAGAAAAAAAATGTGATCTTTTTACTGGGGAATGGATCCCGAATCCTTCTGGACCAGCATATAATAATGAGACCTGCCACTTCATAGAACCTCCTCAGAATTGTATGAAGAATGGGCGACCTGATAAGGCGTATCTTTATTGGAAATGGAGACCGCGTGGTTGTGATTTACCTTCATTTAATGCGGAGAAATTCCTGGACTCAATGAGGAACAAAAGTTGGGCATTAATTGGTGATTCAATTCTCCGTAACCATGTCCAGTCTTTGATTTGCCTTCTGTCTAAGGTGCACCTCTTGCCTTTCCACCCAATCTTGATAAAATTTGATCTAGAATGTGATGATAAGTTATTATTACCTCTTGTTTTCACTTATGGTATTAAATTTTTACCATAAATTTTGGAAAATTTCTCTGTTGGAACACAATCAGATCTGCATTCTGGAATTATCTCTAATGTGAAGTCAAAGAACACTGCACATCATTAGAGAAAACAATACATACGCATACATTTGATACCTTGTAAAAATGTTCCATTGATGCTTCATTTTCAAAAAATTATACTGGATCCAAATCTAAGCACCTCAGATCAAATTGTTGTTTCCCTCTTTCTGCCCCAACTTTGATCCCTTAAATTGGTTAGCTTCGATGGTTTTCTTTCTAGTTGGTTGCGTATATCACACTTTGTGGGGCTTCTGTGGTAGTCATTTCTACTCTCTTCATTTCTTGTGACACCTTTTAGATTGTTTTTAGCTTATCTGCTTATTGGGTTTTGGTCCTTTCAAGCATTTGTGATGACTTGGTTTGTTGCAGCTCCTCATTCATCCTTGCAGGATACCTTTCGGATCTAAGAAGTTGGTGGCCTCTTAACCAATTGTTCTCATATTTCTTTTTGCAGCATGATTTTTTTTTGTTTTCTTCCTCTCTGGTCTCAATGATCTTCTGTGGCTTGTATATTTATTTTGGCAATCTTTTGGCCTATAATCCATCTTAAATTTAGTGGAGGTGTTAACTCTATCTGCTGTATGGGACATAAATTCAATACATCAGCCCTTCTTGATGCATGACATACCCTTTATATGATAATGACCATAACATCAAATCATGCTTAATTATTTGAGGTCCTCTTTAAATATTTTTATTTTCCGATTGTTCCTGTTAAAGACAACCTGTGGCATTACAGGAAATCATATGCATCTTGTTGGAAAGTTTGGCATGACTGTTATATATTGTGTTATGATATAGAATAACACTCAAATCCACCTTCTTCTTCTTTTTTTTTTTTTGGAAAAAAAAATAAAGTTAGACAGCAACTAAATTCAAGTTGTCTGCCTTCCAACTTTCTTCAACTATGGTGACACAGACCAATACTATATTACTAAAAGGAACTTTTGTATTTTGGAATTTGCTTTTTAGGATTATGTTTTTCAGTTTTTTTTAATCCCAAATTTCCTCACTATAATTCTCTAATTGCATTGGCCAGTTTCCCCTTTCCTTTTCCTTTTTGGAGCATGTTAAACCGATACCTTTTATCTTTCCTTCTATCAAATAATGGGATTGTCTATGTTGGTCAGTCTATATCTGCTACATGCAACCTTCCATATACACCCCAAAATATTTCTTGTGATTGGACACCCTTTAAGATTACAATACCGAAACTGAAATAAAACCTTCCATTGCACAAAGCCTTCCATAAGATCTCTTATCATTGTTTTTTCCCCTATTTTTGAGCATTCTAATTCCAACAACCAATACCTTCAAAAAAAATCTTAAATCTCTTTTTTTTTTTTCTCATAATTTTTAGATAAAAAAGGATAATAATGTTATTTTGAAATTGTGAACCTCCAAATGCACACTTTATGAGGGGAACCCACTTGTAGGTTCCTTCCACCTACCCACAATGGGGCTTTACATCTGGCACTGTCCATAAGAAAGTTACCAGTTCAAATGGTTTCCTATCAGCCGATTACTCCAAAAACCCTTCTCATTGCTCCATCTCCATAACTCTTCAACAAGCTATTCATTTAAGGCAAAACCAATCTTTGAAAGCTTTAACTTTATGTAATAGCTTAGACAATCAGAAGGTTTCATCATTTCAACTCAGATGAATTGCTGTTTAGCATGGAATGAGATTGCAGCTTACGATGGAGTCTCCTTCAGTGACTCATAATTCCAAGAGCTTTGGAGCCCTTTTAACTGCATTAACCACCAGTTTTGTTTTGTAGTGATTGATGGCTATTTTTCATCTTGACTTCAATCGCTTATGCTTCTTGCTGAACTAGAACTGTTGTATCTCACTAGTGCCTCTTGCATAAGATCCTTGCTACATGGTTGTTTCCATTTAGTCACAAGTTCGATAAAACCTGCAAGAGTCTTCTTGGGATCAAAGTCAGTTAGATGAAGGATCCCTCCTGTTCCCACAACAGAGAGTTCCATAGTTGGCAAGATAGGAAAAATTGGTTGAGGGGTCACAAACTTGCTAATGTCCTAAAAAAGAGTCGTCCCACAAGGCAATTGCATCATATGTGTCATATGTCATACCTTGAGCAGTATGCAGTTCAAAGCCCACAGCATTGCCGAGTGCCCCAAGGGCATCAGGTTTGGGCTTTGCATGGATATCATTCTTCATAAGCGATTGCTCCAGTGATGGAGCAGGTGAATAGAACCCTAAGAGACATCATGGAGGCCTCATGTGCACTGTAGACAATCCAGTTATCACCCTTTGGGATAGATGGAAGGCAGGACTGTTGTTTCATGAGGGGGGCTATGTGGCTGCAGTAGATGAATAGATCCATTGACATGCTCTTGTGGTGCACATACCTAACTTCAGGCTCGGATCATCCGACTCATGGCAACAGTCTGTAGTGAAAGATGGAGGCTTTAACATAGGTAGGAGAGGGTAAGTTAGAAAGAATTCTGACAATAATGGTATTTAAGATAAAAAGGCTTGAAACTTGTTGGAAACTTTCTGCACAGGTTACTCTTCATCATGGAATGGTTGACCAAGTCAACACTGGTTGTAAAGTGCACTGCATGTAGGTTGAGAAGGCCTGCATGCATGGATAGTTTTAGCATGCTATTTTTCATATCTGTTTGCATATGATATAATTCACAATGTATAGAAGAATAAAATGGTTAAAAAATAATCTATAGTTTTATATTTCTTTATGTATTTTTTTCAGACATGCATTGCATGAGTTTAATATAGTAAATAACTTTTATGATCTCTAGTAGCATGGACTGAGCTTTATTCAACCTTTATACTCCAGAACTGGAGACTGACTAGATATTTTTACATGCAGGAATGTAGCAGATAACCTTGAACATGCTTGATATGTTTATCACAATGTGTTTTTATATATTAGGAATTCACTGATAGCTTTGCTTCCTTTTAGCAAAATAAATGTGCTCTTCTTTGGGATTATTTTCTCATATTATATCATTTATGTATTTTATGACAAGCACATAAGGTTTTATTTTTTGTACCTTTTAATTTTCTTGCTTTGCCCATGCAGACGGTGGTATAGAAAACAAGCTCAAACCTTGGTATACATTAACTGATTATGGCATGTCTTGGTCATTGTTAGAATTGTCCATAGCTCTACATGGATTATCTTTTATTTATTAGAATATAATCAGAAGTGTAGCAGGTCCAAGTCAGCCTATTGTTACCTGGAATTTGTTTTAAAGATTCAAGTTGGGCTGGAAAAGTAGGTAATTTTTGTGTACTTTTAGGTAGAGTAATTTTTCTTCTTCTTTCTTTTTTTAAAGAGGCCTAAGTTTATTAAAACCAAGGATTAAGGTATTCACGATACCTGCTCGTGCAATATCATTCCATAGGGAACAATACATTGGATAGGTGTGGGACATCATGCATCCATCCCACTTAGAATGGATTGGAACATGTGTGTACCAAGGTCAGTTTGGTTGGTAACTGCTGAGACTCAACCGGTCACTTTGTTTTGAGAAAAAGTGAGCTTGCCTTCCCTAGAACTCTCTTTTGTCATCATTCAGGGGAAGGTCTCAGGCACACACCTAGAGAGAGAGAGAGAGAAGGGGGGGGGGGGTTAGCCTAGACTTGGCCTGTCCTCACTGAGATCCAGCATCCTTGACATCAGATATTTCATACATTTAATGGGTCCTTCACTCCCTTTTTTTACCCAACTTGACCAAAAATAAGAAAAAAGGGGAACTATACCAAAATTTTCCCGTTTGGCATCAATTGGGATATGTGTACGGTGGGGATTGGCCTACAAAATTATGTTTAACAAAGCATTTTTTGTAAGATAATATCATTATAGAATAACTCAATTATTTAAATAATATAAATCTAATTTTGGAAAGGAAAAAATATAACATGTTTGCATTATTAGCATGCATATGCTATTAAATTGTTACATGATTTGGATGAATTTTAGTCATGCTTGAGAGCACCTTGATGCACACCAAAAACTTGCATCAATTTAAACTTATCCCAGTCAAAAGGCTTTTAATTTTTATTCAAACAACCAGGTGTCAGTACTATTACAAGCACCATGCACCTTACTATCGACTCAAAAACCATGTTTAAGGATTTTGTGAATATTTACATGTTCATAAAAGTTAATTTAAGAAAACAAGTTTTGAAAAACAAGAAAAAAAGCATTTTGGTATGGTGTCAGACTGTCTTAAGAGATGGGACAGTAGCATCCTAGTACATTACTGATCGGGGACCAAACCAGTGTGGTGGTGGGCACCAGGATTTATACCCTTGATTAAAGCACGTCACTGTTGGTATATGTCTGCATGTTTTATAGCTATCTTCAAGCCCTGCAGTTTATCTCATATAGATCCTTTTGTCTCATTGTCTTGTGGCGCCAGAAATTGGTTGAAGGCATGGTCATTTGACTAGAGACATATATATGCTTGCATAATTGAAGATATATATCAACTTTTATTTAGTAATCTGCTGCTGTAAAATATTTTTCTGAAATGTGATTTACTATGCATAGGAACTTTTTGTAACACTGTTCTTTTCAACTGGAGAGGTGGAACACCATGATCCTTCTCCCTTCTACTTACACATTACCAATCAAAAATGTGTGAAGAATACCTATTTTTCTTGTTTTTATCATTATATGATGAAGACCTTTCTCTTTGGTCTAGAGCTTTTGGTTTGCCACTGTTTTTAATCTAAATGACCTAAAGAAAGAGATGAAGTATTTTCATTCATGATGAACAAATTTGGTCAGTTTTAACAGTCGGGAATGTGTGTTATAGTTCAAATGTCAAAACTCAGTGCATCCTCTTATTTTGTCAAAGCCAACAAACTTGTTGTTGAACTTAAAAAAGAATGCAAGTTTTTACAGCCTTTGATTCGTAATTGTATATTGAAAGCGATATTGATGCTCCACTACTGGAAGAAGAGCTAAAGATTGAAGACAAGTTTATCAATGAAAAGCCTGTTAAATCATGTTGAAGAAACTCAAGGTGAAAAAGGTTTTCAAGATTTGATCAAAGAAAAACGTTGCGACTGTGTGAACAGAATCCAGCCTTGAGTTGTGACATTGTGCACGACAAACTTAGAATCTATAGAAGCAAATTCTACTCTATTAGAGCAAATTACTCCTTATCATTCCCCAATAATAGTCACATTAAATGGGCAATGACCTCTAACAGGTCTACATGATGAAATCATGGTCGCATGTCACAGTTAATAGAGGAAGCATGGAAGTTGATGATGTTCTTTTTTATAGATGCACAATCCTTGCAGATTTGAAGGTAGTTATATGTGTATTTGAATTGTGGAAAACATAATATGTTTTCCAATTTTGGGCTTGTTGCAATAGGATCGTGGTATATGGTCAATCTTTGTACCGATTCTCACTAATTCTAGGCTACATATAAAGTTTGGTCTTTAGTTCGTTGAAGGCTTGTGTGTTAATATGTTGGGATTGTGAGGGCACGTAGGGGTGTGCGTTTAGCCCCACATCGGTTATGCGCTACTTATATAGGGATAAGGAATCCAAATAACATCTTTTGGCTAACCTTACTTTGGTGAGGTCGTAGGCCACTACCAATGGTATGAGAGCGGACCTTGCCCATGGTCCATGTGGACTAGTTTGGGACTGACCACAAGCCGATCATGGTGTTTGTGATTAGATTTGATTGGATTTGGAGCAAATCCTTATCTTGGGATGCCAGGGTTTAAATAGAGAGAGTATATGAAGACCCGTGCAAGCATGTGTTCAATCCCTAGCAGCTATGCATGGAAGATCTTGAGTACTTATAGGGCCAAGGAATCCAAATAACACCGTCCTATTAGTCTTTTTAGATGAGGTCCTTGGTCATTATAAGGACTTATTGATCACCTCTTTAGTGTAGATCACCTTTTGTGGTCACAACATTATTTTCTTCATTATCCCTAAACGGTGCCTAAGAATCTAGTCATGAGGGTTGTTTATCATTCAGCTTCAATTTAAAACATCACCCTATTTTTGCTATCTATGTAATCTTTGGAGTCAGTATGCTTCAGAAACCTAGCATTTATCAAGATATCTTCTATTCTTTACTGCTCCACTTGAAGATGAAATAAATATTTTTCTTCATTTTATTTGGAATTCCTTTAGGTTTTGAATGATCTCACGAAAGGAAACTACAGGAAGTCCCTTCTGTCTACTATTCAAGATCTTCCTCAAGCACCCACCCTCCCCCCAACCCACGGGATCTTTTGTTATGATTGTTTTTATGACATGTTGGTTCTGCAGCTTCTGCTTGCGGTGTTATCTTTCATGTCTTTTTGTCTCAAAACAGGGACATTTCCCCCTCTGTATATTTGTATTGAAACACTATATTTAGTGTAAAAATGGCTTACTACCATGCATTCATTCGTAGCATCTGCTGATGCTGCTTCTTTTGTCATCTTGGGTATCTTGTAATGTGTTGATGCTGCATCGTAATATAAAAAGTTGACTAATCTGGCTTATATTAAACTTGATAATATGAATGGTTGTGTTGCCCTTGAACATGCTCTACGTTTGTATCTAGACGCTTCAGGCCTGTTTGGCATTGTAGTTGTTTTTTATGTTTTTCCTGAAATATCACATTGAGATTTTAATGTTGAAGATAAAAGTTTCTCAAAAGTTCTGCTATTCCTTGCTTTTATTTTCACTTTTTTCGAAGCAATAAATCTTTGCTTCCAAAAGCTCAAAAGATTTTACATACAAGTTTGAAAAACAAGAGGGTTTGATCGTACATGTTGTTCATTCTAGTCTGTTTTTCTTCTTGGATTTTTGAGAATAAATCCTGAAAATAGAATCACTACTATGCAGACCCTTAGATTCAATGTCAAAGTGGATACTTTCTATCCATTCATCTGTAATGTGTTCTGTATCTAATTCATTATCTAGTTTCTACAATATGAACAAGTTAGACTAGTTGACTTTATGGCAGTGCTTTATGATCTTGTACTTTCTTTTCCTCCTACTTTTTATTTGCCGTAGTTTTGGAATTGTGTTTCAACATTATTCTTTGGCTTATAATTTTGTACCTTAACTATGAATATGTTATATTGCCTTTGTCTAGACTCTTTCAAAGGCTACAAGAACCTTAGATTTTTTCTTGTTTACCTGGTTTAGTTTGTTCTCCCTATCTGCCAACTTGCCTTCTAGTTCGCAAACCTTCTCTTGTTCAAAGACGTAACACAAGGAAATTGTCACTGCCGGTGATGGCCTTTCTTGGCTGCCTCTCCTCTTTATTTCCTCAATGAAGTGGGTGCGGGTTCCCTACTTTTCAGAAAAATGGGAACTTAAACACCAGTTTAAAAGGTCGTGTTGGATATGTAGCCACATATAAATGAATCATGTGTTTTTTCTTTTCATGCCAATCCCGTGTCCAGGAATATACCTTGTAGTGAATTGTTGTGTATAAAGTGCAAGGTCCCAGGCAACTGTTTGTTGGAAAAAAAAAAAGAAAAAACCCTAATATTTATCAAATGAAATTATATTACACCTGATGAATTTCTGGAGGTGGTCCTTGTATAAATACAATTCCTCCTTGTTCTCCTCCAAGATTCTGAATAAGCAAGCTAACATTTTTGTGTACTTCAGGCAGAAGAAGCTGTTGAGGTCTACCATGATGATACTTACAAATCCAGAAGATGGCGCTTCCCCTCCCACAACTTTACTCTCTCACTCATTTGGTCTCCTTTCCTAGTTAAAGCTGAAATTTTTGAAAATGATGATGGCGAGTCAACATCTGAAATCCAGCTCCATCTTGATGTCCTTGATGCAAATTGGACAGATCAATACCATAGCTTTGACTACATAGTCATATCTGCTGGGCAATGGTTCCTGAAAACTGCAGTTTACTGGGAGAATGGTGGGGTCGTTGGCTGCCACTACTGCCATGGGAAGAACTTAACAGAACTGGGGGTCGATCATGCTTATCACAAAACCCTTCAGCTGGTTTTCCGCTTCGTCGCCACTTCTGATCACAAGCCCTTCGTTCTTTATCGGACATGGACACCAGATCACTTCGAAAATGGGGAGTGGTTTAATGGTGGGACCTGCAACAGGACAGCACCGTATAAGTTAGGAGAATACAATGGCAAAGATATCGATCATTTGATGCGAGACATCGAGTTTGAGGAGTTTGATAGGGCAGTGGTGCTCGATGGACCAGGTAGTGGAGCACGCCTGAAACTTCTGGACACCTACCAGCTTTCATTGCTAAGACCAGACGGTCATTCGGGTCCTTACAGGACATTCCATCCATTTGACAAGGATAAACATGCAGTGGTACAGAATGACTGCCTCCATTGGTGCTTGCCCGGTCCTGTGGATGCCTGGAATGATTTAATAATGGAGATGGTGCGGAACGAGTGAAATCTGAGGTATGGTTTGTAAATGTTAAGTCCCTTTTTGTGTACTTAGCATCTGCTGAGTCAAAGTTACCGAGAGAAAAAGGCAGGCATCCACAAATTGGTGTGCTGGAGGACTGTTCGTGTAATTTTGTTTGATCTGTTGATGATTATTATAGTGTTTTCATGGATATAGCTGTAACTGAACGTAGGCTTGTAATCTACGGGTGGTCTATTCTGTTGACTCAATGTTCTGACCTGACTTAGTTGTTAGAAGGATGCATTCTTCTTTTCTTCTTGCTGATTTACATTTGTGCCCTCTTTTCCTTTATGATTTTCTTTGAGAAATCAATTGCCATCATCAGTAAGCCGTCATAGGCTTCAAGCTTTAAGTGGGCCCGGTTCATTCTTTCGTGGTGACATTGCCATCGTTAGGAGTTTCAAGCTCCAACCTTTTTCCGAGAAAGGAGTAAGGGATCCCTAACTCATGAAATATTATTAAGCGTACGAGTTTATTACTTGGAGGTATGAGATGGTTAAATGGGGGAGATAAGTGATGGTTATAGAGATGGAGGGTGGGATGAGTATTTAATAAAATAAAAAGTCGGGGATTAGAATTTGAGGGTTTGCGGTTTGCCATGGAGGTCCAATGTGTAGACAGACGAATGGGATCTTATACTGATCCGGATGATGATGCTTCAAAATTGAATAAGCTTCTGTTGTGTTCCTTCCATAAGCTCCAACTTACTATTGCCACCATGTAATTCCATGCCAGCAGTTCTTTTTTAGGGGTTGCCTTCCTCCAAGAAGGCCACATGTCTTCATAAGTCGGCGGTGGTGAGGGCAGTGAGAGGGCTCTTATGGGTGTTATTGCAATTGGAGCAAGGGAATGTTAACAGTAAAGGGTCCATGTTCTCCTAAATTGTACAGCATAAAGGTCAGTGTTCAGGTCTTGTCTAGCCTCTTTTAGCCAAGTTTTCTGTGAAGGGGAATTTTTTTCTAAATCGTCAGCCAGCTGAAGACTTTAAATTCTCGGATTTTTTTTTTAAAATTATTTTTTAATATTTATTTTCAAATCTACCCCTCTTTCCATCTTATTTTCAAAAATACAGTCCAAAAGCATTTGGACTGACTCAATTAGAACATGGTGATATTGCATATTGAAGATGCGATTTTAGACTTGAAATCGCATGTCATCATGCGATTTCAAGTGACATAGCCTGCCGCGGTGAAAAATTTAAAATTTAATTTCATAGTTCGACATGCGATTTTAGTTTTAAATTTAAATTCGAAATGAAATCACACCTTTAAAATGTGATTTTATTTTATTTTATTTTGCATTCCTGTTTCGTACTAAGGGACAAGTGGGAGCGGAGGGGGAGGGTGTCGGATGGCGGGGGCGGTGGGGTGCGACGCAGGGGTCGGGAGAGGGTGGAGGGTGTGTGTGTCCGGGGGGGGGGGGGGCATGTTTTGGGGCGGTGTTTGTGTTCGCATGGAGCGGCGAGGGGTGTGGGTAGGTGAGGGCATCGAGCGGCAGAGGGCATGGGGTGCGAGCACAGGGGTCAAGGGGGATGCAGTACGGACAAGAGGCCATCACGGCAGGGAGATCCAGGCGTGAGGCTCGAAGGAGATGGCGTGGAGGAGTGACGGTGGTGCCACAAGTGGCGCACCAGAGCGAGGGTGGGTGCGGGTCGTGGGCAGAGGAAGGCAGAGGATCAGGAGGATGTTGGGGAGAAGGAAGAAACGAAAGAAAAAATAGTAATAAAATATTATTATTTTATTAATAATTTTTTTATTTAATTAATAATAAATATTATTAAATAATTAATAATAAATATTATTAAATAATTAATAATAAATATTATTATTTTATTAATAATAAAATATTATTAAATAATTAATAATAAATATTATTATTTTATTAATAATAAAATATTATTATTTTATTAATAAAAATATTATTATTTTATTAATAATAAAAATAATATTATTTTACTAATAAAAATAATATTATTTTATTAATAATAAAATATTATTATTTGATTGGTAATAAAATATTATTACCTTATTAATAAAAAATATTATTATTTGATTAGTAATAAAATATTATTTTTATTAATAAAAATATTATTATTTTATTAATAATAAAATATTATTATTTCATTAGTAAGAAAATATTATTATTTTATTAATAAGAAAATATTATTATTTGAGTAATAAAAAAATATTATTATTTATTTAATAATAAAATATTATTATTTATTTAATAATAAAATATTATTATTTGATTAATAATAAAATATTATTATTTGATTTGTAATGAAATAATATTTTTATTAATATAATAATATTTTTATTAATCAAATAATATTTTTTATTATTAATTAAATAATAATATTTTTTATTAATAAAATAATAATATTTTATTACTAATCAAATGATAATAATTTATTACTAATCAAATATTTTTTTCTTTCGTTTCTCCCTTCCCCCAATACTCCTCCTGATCCTCTGTCTTCCTCTACCAGCAGCCGACCTGCACCCCCCCTCTGGCGTGCCACCCGCGACACCATTGTCCAACCGCCGCTCCTCCGCATCCTCTCCTTCAGGCCCATGCTCGGACCTCCACGCTGCCATGGCCGCCTGTCCACACCGCACCCCCTTTTGTCCCTGTGCTTGCACCACACGCCCCCTACTATTCCTCGTGAACACAAGCACCGTCCCTCCCCCCTTGGCCTTGGTGAAGCTTGCACCCCGCACCCCCACCGTTCCTCGTGAACACAAACCATCCTCCCCCCCCAACCCCCTCCGCTATCCCCCGGCCCCTATGCCCGCACCCCATGGCCCCCCGCGCCGCAGCCCACCACCCTCACCGCCCGGTGCCCCCCAACCCCTTCCACTGTCCCCCGACCCCTATGCCCGCACTCCATGCCCCCCCGCACCGCAGCCCACCACCCTCACCGCCTGATGCCCCCTCCCCCTGGTCTCGATGAAGCCCCCATCCGCGCCTCCTGCTTGTCTCTTGGTACAAAATCAAAAAAAAAAAAGAGATGCGCCCCTAAGTGGGAATAGAAAATAAAAAAAAAAAAAGGAGGAATAAAAGTGTATCTTCAAGGTGTAATTTTATTTAAACTGAAATTTTAATATACCATTTCAATTTTAAATTTAAAATTAAATTTAAATTTGAAAATTTTTATTATGATGGATCATGTCATTTGAAATGGCATATTGAACATGCGATTTCAAGTTCGAAATCGTATGTTCAACATACAATTTCATCACATTCAAGCTGAATTAGCCCAAGTGCCGTATATTTGAAAATAAAATAAAGAGGAGAGATAGATTTGGAAATAAGTATTAAAAAAATAATAGTAAAAAAAATCCGGATATTCTCCATTGATTCTCGGTCAATTGTGAGACGGGTCTTCCATCGCTAAAAAAGTCTATCGCAATCTTGACGGTAAAGGTGTGGTTTGAGCTCCGTTTCCAAATAACACCATCTTCCACGTTGAGGGAGGCATTATTTATCCTGGTGCAAATGCCTGCATTATTTATCATAGTGCAAAAGTCGTTATAATCGATCATGCCTGCTGCGCAAAGGGCCTTTGAAGTTTTCAATCCAATTCCTACTACTTATGAACTCGGATATGGAGTTGTTTGGCTGGATGAAAAATATACACATTTTTTTTGTACTGTTACCGTTCGATGAGAGGCATTGAGTTGTCTAATAATAGCCTGTTCCCAAAGCAACTAGTTGGGTTGAGGTCGAGAGGATAGCGTGGGAGGGTCGGCCCTGGATTCGGGTGGGCTTGGTTCGTCCTTCGGGATTAGGTTGGGCAAAGATTGGGTTGGGTGGTCCGAACCGAATCTTCTCGTCCATGTTGCCTGCGTCATCCGAGGACGAGAACGAGTCATCATGCGGGACATGAGGAGCAACAAATTTGGCCGCGATATCCACCGTTTGAGGGATCTTCACAGAAGAAGTGGACGTTGAAGGCAGAGTTCCTTTCCCAACGATATCCCGCATAGAGATCTTCACGCTCACGAAGATTAGGATCAGTGTGAATATCTCTATATTATTGTTTTGGATTTTCACTTTGATCTCGATCAATTATATTCTCAGCACCAACCGAAGATACAAAAGATTGGACTTCATTGAGCACCAAGACCATTTTTTATTGATGTCAGATATATATCACAAAACAAAAACGGTGTCTGTTAGAAACGCATGCCCGTAGCTCAGATCTTGGTTTTGGCTGAGGTAACCATATCTCATCCATGGCCAAGGTATACTCAGGTCGATTTGAGCTGACCTCTAGTTAGCTCTCTCCGTTGATAGAATCCACTCTTATCTCTGATTTCGAAACCCTCAGAAAAGATATTTTCATTTCAATTATGCCCCAAATGGAAATAACTTTTGCCAGGCTTACTCTGCGCATAATATTTGGAAGCCAACTGGACTCCAAGGTGTACACAACTCTGATTCTCCTATATAAATAGAGGAGCATAGGGATCTTAAGGTAAGCCTTCAAATCCACTCTCTTTTTCTCATTATTTTCCACCTCCTAATTTGAGCGTCATAGGTTCCTCATCGAAAAAAATCCCGGTGAGATATTTTTTCGTAGATTTCCAAGCTAGAGCTCAAGCATCACCTTCATGCAATTTCGTCACCTCGACTGTCTGATCTCAAGTGTAAAAGCAATACTTATGTTCGTGAGCATTAAGCATTTTTTCCTCCTAAAAATCGATATCCCCACGTAGAGATCTGGATGTAGTTTTCAATGAAAAAAGATGGGAGACAACTTCACATTCCAATGGATGATGGTGTCCAAGAGTTTCCCTTCACATTAGTAAATAGCAAACGGTGCAATGTAGATTACTTCCCTTCTCTCTTTTTTTTTTTAAATTATTTTTTATTAAAAAATATTATTATTTTGATCATGCTCTAGAGATGAAACTGGATCGAATAATATCCATCCAAATTAATTTTTATATCCAAATCTATCCAAGTACAAATAAAATTTTGAACATCTGACTATTATTCATATTTGTATTCATATCTGCCAAAAAGAGGATATTAATGTAGATAAACAATCATCCCATCTATATCCAAATATTCAATTTTATTTATTATTGCTGCTCGATTCGATCGAAGTTGGAGAGAAGGCGGCTGAGCCTGGTACAGAGATGCTGGCATTAGAGTAACCTGCAAAACAAGTCTAAATCGAAGATTTTCACTCCGACGAGGATCCTCTGAGGCTCAAATCAGATTTAGAGAATAATAGAAACAGCAACTAGTTCTCTAAGAGAAATTGATTGGTTTATCTTAATCCTCAGGGCTTTGGTTGTTTATATAAAAGGTTGTTAGACAGCTGGTCAAACAGTTGTATGATCGTGCAATCTCGAAATTACAGGGCCGTTGCACATGCCATTATGGGCGAGATAATTCAACCCTTAATCACTTCTGTGGAGTGAGGAGGCCATTATTGACAATATATCGAGTGAGGATATGAATATCCTCGAAGATTGTGATTAACCTGTTGGCCTTCTTAAATTGGATGAGTGGTATCACCTCATGGCACATGAGGGTCCCACCTATTAATTGCATGGGCCATTAATCAGGAGCTAAAAGTGTGGAGAGATTTTCACCTTCATATGCTCCCATGTGGAGATTTTTGGCTTTTTCTGCAAGGTGTGGATGGTTGCCATGGCATGAAGATGGCTAAGTATAGAATACCTCAGCTTCGTATGAAACTGGCCAAATATACCTCAACTTAGCATAAATGAGTTTCAGGATAGCTCTTCTCAGTATAGATATGGCTCAGGATAACTCTGCTCATATCAGGATAGCTCGTCTCAGTATAGATATTGCTCTTCATAGCAAGTATATGGCTCAGCATGCCTTTTTACAGTAAGAATATGGCTCGGTATGCTTCTAAATCTATGTCTTGGATATGAATCCAAGGCATCCATGATACCACCGTAACACTATCTCCCTACTCTTGAGTTTGAGAATCAAATGAAAGAAGTACTGCTGAACTGATGCCTCAGGCCTAGGGACGTCCATCCACACATCCCATTAAGGCATTTGTTCCTCATTTAATACGGACGATGGAAGCAGCTAAAGAAAAGTTTGAATTTTGAGCCGATCTAAGCTCTTTTGAGCTTAGGTCGATCTAAGACCTTACGAGTGGCATGTTTGCTTTGCTCTTCATATGAGGGCATCTTGTGCTGCTCTTCATATGAGTATCTTGTGCTCTGCTCTTCATATGAGCATCTTGTGCTCTGCTCATCTTATAAGTGGCAGCATATGCACTTCTCGTAACACGAGAGGCAGCTTGTACTCAGCTCATTTTCAGCTGATCAAAGACTGGCCCGGATGAAGATTGACAGACTGGAGGATCCGAAGATAACTTGATAGATTATAGAGATTTTATAGGTTGTCCTCTGTAGGAGTACAGCTCGAAAAAAAACTCGACGAGCTAGTTCAGATAGAGATCAACAGGATGGAGGATCCAGAGATAACTCGATGAGCTGCAGAGATCCTATAAATTATCCTCCATAGGAGTATGGCTTAGAGGAAAACTCAACGAGCTGGCTCAGATAGAGATCGATGAGCTGGAGGACTCAGAGATAACTTGACGGGCTACGGAGGTCCCGTAGGTTATCCTCCGTAGGAGTACGGCTCAGAAAAAAACTCGACGAGCTGGCTCAGATAGAGATCAATGGGCTGAAGGACCCAGAGATAACTTTGCGGACTGTGGAGATCCTGTAGGTTGTCCTCTGATGTTCAAATCTTAAAATTTGTAAATAAAACCGCAAGCGCACGGTGTGCAGAGTAGCACGACCAGCGAGTACGGGTCGATCCCACAGAGACTTGATTTTAAAAATGATTTTCAAATCTATGCTCAAGCGAGCTTTAACAAAAATCGAAAGTCGAAAGTTGTTTGCTAAAGACAATAAGACTAAGGATCTAGGTTTTTTTGAATCCACTAGATCTAGATTAGGGAATTCTACCTAGAATTTTTCTTATTGATCCTAACGACTACTCCTCTTATCTTTCCCAAGCATAGATTATGAAGGGACTAAGGCCCAACGATAACCCATCAAGATTCTTTACAGGGGAGTAGTAACTAGGATCCCTTAGGGTTTTCTCCTCCTATGCACTGAATCAAGCATGAACTATGAAGGGACTCTGACCCAACTGTAGTTCATCAAAAATTCTTGGCAAAAGAGGAAGAAAAAGAAACCCTAAGAAAAAGAAAGAACCCTATGTAAAATCCCTACTCATAATCTAGCTTCATCGCAAACCCTAGAAGGGATGCTTAGCTAGACATGATCTAAATCTACTTGCAAAATTTAAATATAAAAAAATAAACTATCCTAATTTCATAAATTAAACTATCATAATTGCATAAATTTAAACTGCATAATTTAAACTAACCTAATTGCATAAAATTAAATTGCATAAATTAAACTATCCTAATTGCAAGAAAAATAAATTGCATAATGTAAAGAGATGAAATTGCATAAAAATAAGATTTTATATATAAAAAAAATTTATTACAAAAATCTCAAAGCTCGAGGCTTGAAAAGAGAGCTAAAAACCCCACTATCTAGGGTTACAAGCTTGATCGGAAGGAAGAATACATAAAACAAGGGCCTTTGGGGGCTTTTTATAGGCATTTGGGGGTTATAAGGTTTTTAAAACTTTCGATGTGGGACTAAGAGGTTTTAGAAAGTTGTTAGGGGGGTTTATGGTGCGCCGATGGGTCCATGGTCCACGCGCCTGTTGCTGTGGACCAGGCGGCTAATCAGATCACCAAATCAGTTGATTTTTGATCAATTTTGATCTGATTTGACTCGGATTTGATCCAATTGAGTCTTCTTTCTTCATTCTTCAATTCCTGGGTCAATTTAACTCCGTTTTGCATAAAATTTGCGTCGTTGGAATCCTCTTTCCTTGTTCTTTCTATTGATGATCTTTTCTTCTGCAAAATATAATAATAAATATCAATTTCTTAATAAAGTTAGATAATTTAGATATTAATTGATACTTTTTATGTCAATTTGTGACATAAATCATCCTCCGCAGGAGTACGGTTCGAAAAAAAAACTCGATGAGCTAATTCGACTAAATATCGATGGGCTGAAGGATCTGGAGATAACTCAACGGGTTGCGGAGGTCTCATAGGTTGTCCTTCACAGGAGTACGGCTCAAAAAAAAACTCGACGAGCTAGCCTGGATAGAGATCGACAGACTGGAGGATCTAAAGATAACTTGATGGGCTATGGAGGCCCATAGGTTATCCTCCATAAGAGTACGACTCGGAGAAAAACTTGATAAGCTGGTCCGGATAGAGATCGATGGATTGGAGGATCTGGAGATAACTCGATGGATTGCGGAGGTCCCGTAAGTTGTCCTTCGTAGGAGTACGGCTTGGAGAACAACTCGACTGGTTGGTCCTGATAGAGATCGACGGGCTGGAGGTTTTGGAGATGACAAGCTACGGAGGTATCGTAGGTTGTCCTCCATAGGAGTACGGCTCGGAGAGAAACTCGACGAGTTGGTCCGGATAGAGATCGATGGGCTAGAAGATTCGGAGATAACTCGATGGGTTGCAGAGGTCCCGTAGGTTATTTTCTACAGGAGTACGGTTCGAAAAAAAACTCGATGAGCTAGCCCAAATAGAGATCGACGAGCTAGAAGATTCGGAGATAACTCGACGGGTTGTGGAGGTTCCGTAGGTTGTCCTCCTTAAGAGTATGATTCAGAGAAAAACTCAACGAGCTGGTTCGGATAGAGATTGACATGCTCTGTTTGAGGTTTGTTGTTACGAACCTGCACATAAAATATGGGAGGACTCGCCAGACCGACTTTAGCTGGATCTTTTGATTTTTTAATTAAAATAATAGATAATTAGACTGATATTATCCAATTTTGCTTAGGTTGATCTTTTGGTGATATTGACACTTTGAGGCTAGTTTTTTGTAGGCCTGATCTTAGTCCTCACCTCATCATCATGGCCTTGATTCGATCTTCACTCTAGCTTAAGTGTTTGAAGATCTATCATTCAAAAAGAATGATACAGGATAATAGATAGTGTCTGAAAGCTTTTATCATGTGAGTTATGAGCTCTATTTGAGAGCTTTTGAGTTTTGGTTGACTCTTCCTGCTAGTTGCCTTAGTTTGGATTTATTTTTACTTCAGACTGGTCTGCATCTTTACCTTGGATATGTCCCACTCCTTTGGTGGGAAACTTCACCATCAGATGGTAACTTGACACTACGGTCTTTAAAATTCATAAGCTCGGACGGCCAAGGATTGTATTGTAGGTCAAGAAAAGTTTGACCACCAAAAAGTTAGCTTGAATTATCGTTCGCTGTGACAGAGTGCCTACGGTAAGGGGGAGCCTAATCATCCCTTTCGGAATCACTAAACTTTCAGAGAAATCCTAAATCGGGGTGTCGAATCTAGTTAGCTGGTTTGGGGTGAACTCCATTTGGGTAAAGACAGAAAAATATAAAATATCGATCGAGCTTTCATTATCAATAAAGACACGGTGTATATTAAAATCAGCAATATTTACTGTTACAACTATTACATCATTGTGTGAGGCAAGTACACCTTCAGCATCCTACTCAATCAAGACAATGGCATTCTCTTCCTCAACTTCAAGCCTTGGCCTCTTTGCCTCTGGAGGCTCCACTGATCCAGATGACCCCCAGTTGTCATATAGATTTTTTCTCGGATGGGTTGATCTTCCACTATTGTCTGTCTCCCTTCTTTCTGTCTCCTTTGCTGCACTAGTACCGACTGTGGCTGAGGTAGAGGAAATGGTTGCTGAGGCAAAGGAGGTGGTTCCTGAGCTCTCAGAGGTCGATGTTGAGGCCCCGCCCTCTGGATGAAATGGTTCAGTCTTTCCTACCTAACGAGCCTCTCTATCCCATCTCGAAACTGCAGACAATCTTCAGTATTGTGACCTGGTCACGATGATTGAGACAATACTTATTTGATTGCGGTGGTGCTCTGACTTCATTTGCATCAGATAGGCTGGGGCAGCTCGGCCCGAACCTTCATCAATACCTCTCCTCTAAAAATAGTTAAGGGTGTATAATTATTATAACGCCCAGGGGGTGAGGGTCATCGATATCTTCTCTGAGAACTTCGAGATCGATGGTTTCGATCCCCATTTCTCCACCTCTAAAATGGAGACTAGGAGTGCTAGCAGTTTCTCCCCTCTCTTCTTGGAGAGCACTTCTTATTCTGTCCTGCCATAACAAAACAGGCAAAGATTTTTTTTGCAAAGGCCTCTTCCGTACGGGCATACTTCTCCGTATGGGCAAGTGCGTTCGAAAAATTTCGAAAATAAATCTTAATCAATGACTTCTTCAAGTCGTTCTTCAATATGCCACCCATCATTATGGCCATTGCAATCGACTGATCCAGATCACGGACCTCTAGGATCACCACATTGAAATGATTGACATAAGCATGAATCAACTCACCCTTCTTCTGCTTGATGGCGTGGAGGTAGTCGGACCACTTCTGCTGCCACCGACTACTGACAAAATGGCCGACGAAAGACCAACACAGATCCTCGAAGGAGTAGATGGAAGTTGGCTTCAAACTTGAGTACTACTGTCAAGCCATCCCTTTGAGAGTCGGAGAGAACACTCGATAGAGGATCGCATAAGATGCTCCCTGGAGGAGCATTGCCATCTTGAAGGTTTTCAAGTGGTCAATAGGGTCGGTAGTCCCATCGTAGACTTTCAGTTGAGGTAGCTTGAAGTGCCGAGGGAGTAGTTCCTGCACTATTCTCGGGATGAAGGGTGGCTCACTATTAAACCCCTAATAGGGTTGCACCAAGGAGTCTTTATTGTTGAGTGCATTCTTAATCTTCTTTTCTATCTATTTATCGAGCGCCTGAAACCGCCTTTCAATATCAAAATCTCAGATGGTACAAGCCTCGAAATGCTATAGAGAATGGTGACTAGGGGTTGAATTATGCCCCGATTGCGGACTAGGAGATCTCCGTCTGGCTGGCTGTTGGGCCTTGAAACAGCTCTGATGAGTGTGCCTCCTCTCCAGGCTCTAAGGAGGCATATGCGCTTCGACTATGGGACGGCTGAAGAGCTGAGTCTAGAATTGGATTCGATGGGAAAACCATCGTGGGAGGCACCGATGGTGCCACCGAAAAGGTCACTGGTTGCACCACTGAAAGAGGTCTAGGGGTAGCCTGGGTAGGCTATGGCATTACTGGGGGAGGTGTCAGAACAGTCTGGATCATCTGAACGACGGTCGTCAAGTTTTGGACTTGCTGAAAGAGTAGACTGAATTGATCCACCGTAACCAACTGTGGCTGGGCCGATGGGGGAGCCTCAATCATCGGTTGCTGCACCCGACTGTTGGCTTGCTCTGCTTGGTGGGGGCAGCTGCATTGGAGAGCCGAGATGATGCTCATTTCAGAGGTACAATAAAGATTACATCCTTTCTTTATTTGTTGCTGCTCAATTTGATCGAGGTTGGAAAAAAGTGGCTGAGCCTCACACAGGGATGCTGGCACTGGAGTGACCTGTAAAACAAGTTCAAACCGAAGGTTGTTGCTCTGGCGAGGACCATTCGATTCTCAAGTCAGATTCAGTGAACAATAGGAACAACAACCAGTTCTCTGAAAGAAATTGATTGGCTTACCTTGGTCTTTGGGGCTTTGGTTGCTTATATAGAAGGTTGTTAGACAGCTGGTCAAATAGCTGTATGATTATATGATTTTGAGATTGTAGGGCCGTTGCACATACCATTGTGGATAAGATAAGCCATCTTTTAATCGCTCCCATAGAGTGAGGAGGCCATTAATGATAATATATTGAGTGGAGATTTGAATATCCTCGAGATTGTGATTGATCGTTGGCCTTCTTAAGTTGGGTGAGTGGTGTCACCTCATGGTACATGAGAATCTCTACTATTAATTGCATGGACCATCAATCAGGAGCTGAGAGTATGGAGAGATTTTAGCCTTTATATGCTCTCATGTGGGGGTTTTTGGCCTTTTCTGTTGTGAATGGTTGCCATGGCATGAAGATGGCTAAATATAGAATACTTCAGCTTGGTATAGAAATGATCAAGTATACCTCAGCTCAGCATAAATGAGGCTCAAGATAGCTCTTCTCAGTATAGATATATCTCAGGATAATTTAGCTCATATCAAGATAGCTCATTTCAGTATAGATATGGCTCAGGATAGCTCAACTCACATCAGAATAGCTCAGCTCATATCAGGATAGCTCATCTCAGCATAGATATGACTCAGGTTAGCTCAACTCATCTCAGCATAGATATAGTTCTTCATAGCAAACATATGGCTCGGCATACCTCTTCACAGTGTGCATATGGCTCAGCATGCCTCTAAATCTACATTCCGAATATGAATCTGAGGCATCCATGATACCAGTCTGTTGATCTCTATTCGGACTAGCTCGTTGAATTTTTTTTCGAGCCGTACTCCTATAGAAGACAACCTACAGGACCTCCACAGCCCGTCGAGTTATCTTTAGGTCCTCCAGCCCATCGACCTCTATCCAGACCAGCTTATTGAGTTTTTCTTCGAACCATACTCCTGTAGAGGATAACCTATGGGATCTCCGCAGTACGTTGAGTTATCTCTAGATCCTCCAGTCTGTCGATCTCTATCCGAACCAGCTCATTGAGTTTTTCTCTGAGCTGTGCTCCTACCTGTGGGACCTCCATAGCCTGTCGAGTTATCTTTGAGTCCTCCAGTCCGTCGATCTCTATCTGGACCAGCTTGTCGAGTTTTTCTCTGAGCCATACTCTTGCATAGGATAACCTATGGGACCTCCGCAGCTCATCGAGTTATCTTCAAATCCTCCAACCCATCAATCTCTATAGGGATAGCGCATCGAGTTTCCCTCCGAGCCATACTTCTATGGAGGATAACCTACGGGACCTCCGTAGCTTATCATCTTTGAATCCTCTATCCTGTCTATCTTTTTTCAGATCAGTTAATTGAGTTTTTCTTCGAGTCGTACTCTTGCAAAGATCAACCTACAAGATCTCCGTAGTCCGTCGAGTTATCTTCAGATCCTCAGCCCGTCGATCTTCATCTGAGCCAATCTTTGACCGACGAAAATAAACTGAGCACAAACTGCCTCTCGCATTACGAAAAGTGCACACATCACTGCTCACAAAATGAGCAGAGCATAAGATGCTCATATAAAGAGCAGAGCACAAGATGCTCATGTGAAGAACAACACAAGATGCCCTCGTATGAAGAGCAGAGCGAACATGCCGCTCGTAAGGGCCTTATATCGACCTAAGCTCAAAAGGCCTTAGATTGGCTCAAAATTCAAGCTTTTCTTTAGTTGCTTCTGTCGCTCGCATTAAATGAGGAATAGATGCCTTAATGGGATGCATGGATGGACATCCCTAAACCCGAGATATCATTTCAGCAGTACTCCTTTCACCTGATTCTCAGACTTCGGAGTAGGGAGGTAGTGTTACGGTGGTATCATGGATGCCTCGGATTCATATCCGGAATGTAGATTTAGAAGCATGCCGAGCCTATGCTTGCTGTGAAGAGGCATGCTGAGCCATATGCTTGCTGTGAAGAGGCATCCTGATATGAGTTGTGCTATCCTGAGCCATATCTATATTAAGATGAGCTATCCTGATATAAGTTGAGCTATCCTGAGCCATATCTATGCTGAGAAGAGCTATCTTGAGCCTCATTTATATTGAGCTAAGGTATACTTGACCATTTCCATACCAAGCTGAGGTATTTCATACTTAGCCATCTTCATGCCATGACAACCATCCACACCATGTAGAAAAAGTCAAAAACCCCTACATGGGAGCATATAAAGGCTAAAATCTCTTCATACTCTCAGCTCCTGATTGATGGCACATGCAATTACTAGGTGGGACCCTCATGTATCATGAGGTGACACTACTCATCCAATTTAAGAAGGCCAACAGATCAATCACGATCTTCGAAGATATTCAAATCCTCACTCAATATATTACCAGTGACGACCTCCTCACTCCATGGGAGCGATTAAGGGCTGGATTATCTCGTTCACAATGGCATGTGCAATAATTTTGCAATCTCGGGATCGTACAATCATACAATTGTTTGACTAAGGTAACAGTTGTCTAATAGCCTTCTATATAAGCAGTCAAAGTCCCAAGGATCAAGATAAGCCATTCAATTCCTCTCAGAGAACTGGTTGCTGTTTCTATTGTTCTCTGAATCTGACTTGAGCGTCGGAGGATTCTCATTGGAGCGAAAATCTTCGATTTAGACTTATTTTGCAGGTCACTCCAATGCCAGCATCTTTACGCGAGGCTCAACCGCCTTCTCTCCGATCTTGACCGAATCAAACAGCAATATTTATAATTTTATTTAATTTTATACAATAATTATAATTTTTTAAAATATATATAATTATATTGCTATTAACTTGATTTATCACCAACATAGTAATATTTTCAATTTTATGATTATAATAATTATCTGTCTTATATCTATATTGATACCTATATTGTCAATACCCAATTTATATCCATATTTGTTTAAAACAGTTTCAATATTATTGGTGCTCTTTTTTTTATTATTTTTATTAAAAAAATTATTTTATTATTTTCTTCTACTTTAGCGCCGATGTCCTACTGTGCTCGCGGAGGCGTAGGCGGGTGGGCTGCAGCAAGGGTGGCACTGGAGAGAGATGAGAAGGGAATGGAGGTGGCGGAGGAGGAGACGAGCGAAAGAGACCCGCTATATCACGAGGATGCGAACCGTGAGGTCCTCGAGCCAAGAGTCCGCCTAACCTTGATGGCGGAGGATTGGATCCCGGTGTCAATCTCGATCCACAAGGCACTCACGGTCTTGGTTTTGGGCTCGTCGATGCTGGCGGCCTCTGTGATCGATCGAGAAGGAAGCTGTGATCGGAGGAGCAGGCATGGGGCAGGATGGAGTGATGTGGCATGCTACAATGCTTAGGCGGATTTCGATGAGGGCATGGGAGAGGAGGCAGAGTTGGCTCTGGAGCAAGTCTAATGGGGTGACTGTCTTAGGCCTCAGGTCCTGCATTGATGTTCTAATGGGATGCAAGAATAGCTTCCTATACTATCATAACAAGAAAAATAATTAAATAAGTTAATGATGAATTTTATAGCTTGATAAATATATCTATAAAATATTATTGCACGTAGATTAATTTTTTAATAATAATTAATATTTAAAATATATTAAATTTTAATAAAAAAGGCTTCATTTTTTTCATTTAGTCTCGGATCTAAAAAATATCGTGACCGGCCTGAGAGGAGGGCAGGCTCGGTGGCGGTGCGTTGGGAGCTACATCCTCCCTCTCTCCACCCTCTCCAGAGATCGGAACTTGCAGCGGATCTCCTCAAGGGATTCCTCCTCGCCTACCTCCTCCGCCACCTGCATTCCCTCCTCCCTTCCCTCACCAGCGTCGCCGTCTCTTCCTCCTCCCGGCCTTCTGTCTTCAATGCCGCCGCCCACTGCCTACGCCTCAGGTGGTCCAACTCCTCCTGGCGCAGCCCTCCTCCTCTCCTATCCTCTTCCTCCTCCTCGTGCATGCCCTCCGCCTTCTCTCCTCTTCCTCCTCGCGCAGGCCCTCCGCCTCCTCCTCCATCGTGGCCCTTCTAGGGCCCTGCGCTTCGGGGGCTGAGGGCTGAAGGGCGTTCAAAAAATATCCCTGACATTGGAGATGGTTACCGAACGTGCCATCATTTCAAAACTAAAATGTCCTTGAAATTTGATATATTTACTGCACCCCGGCTCCACCCGGAATGCCGGTGGACAGGTCCAAGTCAAGGATAGAGCAACGGTAAAAGGACTAAAATGCCCTTCGGGTTGAAAATCGGATCTCTCCTTCTTAAATCTACTTCCCCAACGGTAAGAACATTGCCTCTGTCCGGATTCCATTTGAAATTTGAAAAATATTACCGTTAGAGATCTCCTCCATTCCCTTCGTCTATAAAAACTCCCTCCCACCGTCCTCCAAAACCAACCACTAATACTCAACGACAACCCCCCCTCTTCTTCTATCTCTCACGGTAGCCATGGCAGAAACCAAAAAAGGAAGGGGCAGGAAGGCACTGAAGACCCTCACGGAGAACGATGTCAACATTTCGGCAGGGAAGGTCTCTTCCTCCCCACTTCCCCCGTTTGCTGAAGCCGAGGACAGCCAGGATAGCCTTGTCTCGACCCTCTCGCCTCAGAAGGCCAAGAAGATGGTCTCCAGGTCCAAAGCTCGGGCCACGACTAAGAAAGACTTCGCTGATGAGTTGCAAGAATTGCAAGGGAGGTTCGAACAGCTCCAGCTCGAGAAGGAGAAGACCGAGGTGCTCCTGATGCAACGGGATGAGATGCTGAAACTGCAAGAGGAGGAGCTCGAGAATCGTGGCAAGGAGCAAGAGAGGCTTCAGAAGGAACTCAAGAAGCTCCAGAAGTTGAAGGAGTTCAAGCCTACCATGGTATGTTCGCATAAATTCGAGTTCCTCTTCTCTTGTTTTCAGTTTCAGTATGTGATCATCATGGGTTTCTTGTTCTCCTTTTCTGGTTTGGATTTCAAGATTCGATCTTTATGTGTTTCTCGTTTCGCTTTTCTGTTTTTGCTTTCAATGTTAGAACTTTAGAGGTGTCTTGTTTCCTTTTTTGTCTTTTGGGTTTTAACGATTCAATCCGTATGGGTTTCTTGTTCTTGATCATTCGCAGAGCATTCCTTTTATCATGTCCCTGAGGGAGAAAGAACAAGAAAAGAAAGAAAATAAGAAGAAGAAGAAGAAGAAGGACAAGGACTGCCTGGAGAAAAAGAAGCCATGTCCAGCATATGTACTTTGGTGCAAAGATCAGTGGAATGAGGTCCGTGTGTTTGGGTGTAGATCACTTCTTGTTAGGTCAAGAATTGTATCAAAGCTCATATCAGTTTTCCCTAAATTCAGGTCAAGAAAGAGAACCCTGATGCTGATTTCAAGGAAATCTCGAATACTCTGGGAGCCAAATGGAAGACCTTGAGTGCCGAAGAGAAGAAGCCCTATGAAGAGAAGTACCAGCGAGAGAAGGAAGCTTACTTGCAGATTGTTGGCCAGGAGAAGCGGGAGAATGAAGCAATTAAGCTTTTAGAGGAAGAGCAGCTGCAGAAGACCGCAATGGAGTTGCTAGAGCAGTACATGCAATTCAAACAGGTCTGATTCGTTTGAAATATTATTTCTGTCCTTCTTGGGTTGATTTTATCATCAAAATATTCTTCCATCAAGATATTCAAAAGTTTTTATGCTTGAATGTTTGCATTTATAGCAGGAAGTTGATAAAGAGGGCAAGAAAATGAGGTAAGAACGTCCCTCTAATGTTCCGCTAATCACTATATTTGTGTGTCGAGGTTATGTCAAGGTTCATCATTTGCTATTCTTTTGATCATCTAAAATGATTCGTTTTTCTTTTTGTTCAGGAAACAGAAGGATCCTTTGAAGCCAAAGCATCCCATGTCAGCTTTCTTACTGTTCTCCCAGGAAAGGCGTGCAGCACTGCTTGAACAGAACAAGAATGTCCTTGAGGTTGTAAACTTAAATGCCATCTCCATTAGTACTAAATATTTGGTAATTACTTATTCTTGTTTATTTCTTGGTAGCAGATTGCTAAGATTGCAGGAGAGGAATGGAAGAACATGACAGAAGGACAGAGAGCACCCTATGAAGAGGTCCAAACTCCAAACCAACTTTTCTTCTCCTCTATACAATTGCTGAAACCAATGATTCCAGTTTGATTCTGTGCTAAAACTGCACGTGCTCTTGCAGATCTCCAAGAAATGCAAGGAAGAATATAATCAACAAATGGAGCTTTATAAGCAGAACAAGCTTGAGGTAAGAATATAATATCCTGCCAGTTTTGGTTTACAGGTGTGTCTAAACTGAAAAATGACTTTTTAAGTTGATAATGGAATTAGGAAGCTGCGACCTTAGAGAAGGAAGAAGAGGAGCTGAAGAAAATTCTGAAACAGGAAGCTCTTCAGTTGCTCAAAAAGAAGGAGAAAACAGAGAATATAATTAAGGTTTCCCCCATCGTTTGCGATCTATCTCACTCTTGTTTAGGTTCACCCACATCATTATTAAATTTGTGAGCTAATACCTGAAACAGAAAACAAGGGAAGCCCGACAGAAGAAAAAGAAGAAGGAAGAACAGAATGCAGATCCCAACAAACCAAGAAGGCCACCATCATCTTTCCTTCTTTTCAGGTTTAGCAAGATATACCCAAAATAGAGGAACCATACTCAGTCTTTTCTTCTTTTTTTCTATGTTTCAGAAAAAATTACACTTCATCTTTCTCTGAAGGGGGGAAAAAAATGATGTTTGTGTCCTTCCTCAATTTTAGAAAAGATGCATGAAGTTTTCCCAGTAAGAAGTGGACTAAGTTGCATTAACTCTATTTGCGGTTCCAGCATGGAAGCAAGGAAACAGCTGTTGGAGGAACGACCAGGAATTGGCAATTCTACGCTGAGTGCTCTGATTTCTGTAAAATGGAAGGTAATCACTAGGAGCAATGGATCCCCGTCATGTTACTCTATTTCCTTCAATGGACATACTTAATATTAGGTTCTCATTGTCGTGTACAGGAACTATGTGAGGCAGAAAAGCAAGTCTGGAATGACAAAGCAGCGGAAGGCATGGCTACATACAAAAGAGAGATGGAGGAGTACAACAAGTCGATTGCCATGGGCAAAATCGACACCCCAGATCATGAATCTTGAGTATGTAGTTGGTTCAATAGTTCTGTTGAACTTCAAGTCCGTCACCATGTGTGACTGTTTCTCACACAAGTGAGATTTGGATATTTGTACTGTCAATGTTTTGGTGCTTCTTTTCCCTGTAACTGAATTAAGCTCCTCCATTCATGAATGATGAAGCGTTGCATTATGCATCTTGGTGTCTCAAATGGAAATTCTTTGCTGCCAATTCTCTTACCATTTAATTGTTCCTCAGATGAGTGAGACATCTGTACTGCCAGGATCAATTCCCATTGAAGCTCTATCCATGAACGATGAATCGTGCATCTCATGCATCCTGTGCCTAAGATGGAAATTCTTTTAGAATGAGCATTAACTGTGGTGAATTTGTCATTGACTTTCTCAAAGAAAAAATTCTCATTGACTTGATTCTTCTGCATTGCTGTATGAACCCTTCCATTGATGCATTTGGCTACGGATTCAGCATAGATCCACAGCACAATTCAAATTGTGGATCCATGATCTTTATCTCTCAACAAAAATGTTCATAAATTGGCCATATGGTATGAAGGGTGAGGTGCCAAGGACAACATTCAGTCGAGTAATGCGGCCTCTAAATGAGGGAGGGATCTCCTCCATGATGCAAGAGGGGTGATTTACCTTTTCCAGTGGTGGCATCCAAGAGGATCGTGGTTGGTAATTTCCTATTAAATAGGTGATTGGAAAGCACCCAGGTTTGCAACAAAGCATGTAAGTGAATTGTTCACCCTCTGGGTTGTCAATGTTAATGTCTACTATAGATTTTATCTTACGAACTTTCCCAAACTGAGGTTTACTATTAATTCCTTCAATTAAATTATATTCAGCCTGCACATTGTAAGATGTTTTTTATTTTTTATTTTATTTTTTTGGGAGTAATGATCCATGCATCGTAGATATTAGGTCAAACTTCTGTAGCTAGGATGAATAGGCTAGTTGCTAATGGATTGCCCTGTCTCACTCTTTCGCATAATATCCTGTGGCCCGGGTGGCCATTGACCAGAACACCTTGAGTTGTGGAAAGCAGCCTGTGTTTTCGTTCAATCCGAGCAGCCTGTGTTTTCGTTCAATCCGAGCTTGGGGATAGCCTCTACCTTTGGGGACATCCATTAAAAGGTGTCATTCCAACTGATCAAAAGCTTTTCCAAAATCAAGCTACCAGGATATTTCTTTTTTCTGCAATGATATATAATCTTATTGGCTACCTTGAAATTTTCCAGTATTTATCTTCCTTATATACAAGCTAATTAGGTCTAATTTACCAAGAAGGGGAAGAAAGGGCTAGCTCTCTTTGCCAGCACCTTTGTAATGATGTTGTGGAGACTGCTTTGGAGGCAGATGGGTCAAAAATCCTTCGTAACCAGTGGACCTTCCCTCTTGGGGTATAAGTTATGAATGCGAAGTTGAACCTTTGATAGTTCTAAATTTCCTTCTGAGTAGAGCCAAGAGATCATCCTTGGTAAGATCCCAAAATCTCCAGAAAAATAGCAGTGGAAAATCATCCGATCTGGTAGATTTCGTTTCCAAGAGCGAAGATAGCTATTCCAATTTCCTCCAGATTAAATGGTGCTGCCAATTTAGATAAATACACCCTGGTTATCCATACAAACAATGTATTCCAGTACATGGACAATCGATAGTTGCCGTTTTCAGCAACTAGATGGAGTAGAATTTGTGAAAACTATAAACACATATGTCCTCAGGAGAAGAACTTCTGCCCCATCCTCGAACAAGAAGGTTATCATGTTTCTTGATTTGTAACTAGAAACCACTTTGTAGGAGGTATTGTTGTCCCTTCTTTAAGCCACACCAGCTTGGAGCACTATTCAGATAGAGCTCTTCCTTCCGATACAGCTCCTCTAGGTCTCTTTTTGAGTATTCTTCTAGTTTCAAGCTCCTCAGAACTAAAATTGGTTTGCTCCACTTTCTTGCCCGGTATATCAATATACAACTAATTAGTTTCTTTTTTGATTCTAAATCCTTCCTTTTTTTGCCGTAGCCAAATTTTTCGAAGCTTTCCAATCTCCTGAAATTTTCTACCCACCCATAAGCTACACTGTTCAGGTTCCTTACAGATTTGCACTTACTCCTGATGACATCCTCCAAATCAGGGTCCAGCATCCACCATTGCCCAAATTTGAATGATAGGTGATTGATTTCAGTAGAGCTTTTTCGATTGACAGCAGGAATCTATTCTTCAATTCCAATGCAATGAGAAAATAGACCAATCTGGCTAGAGTTGGCTGATCCTGAAGATTACTCCAGGTATAAGCTCAACCTTTAAGATCAAGATCGATGAGTTGTATGTCTTCAATGAAGTCTCGACACTTCAAAACAGTCCCTGATACTCTAAGGGTTACCCTTCCTATCAGAGTGATATTTAGTGATGTTAAAATCATCTACTAATTCCAGAAGGATTGCCTTGGCCTTCTGTCTTTAGGTCCATAAACTGTTGCATACATCCAAACAAACGAATTGGCAATGCAAGAGAGTCGGTAGTTAGTTACTTCTATTTCTTTTAGCAAAATTTTACCTGTGTGCTTATGTGTAGAATTCACAATGACAAATTAATGTTGTACCAAAGAAATGAAATTAAAAGGGGTTTCTAGCAATTCAGTTATACTTGGAGACAGTCTACAATCAAACAAGCATACTAAAAATAGCACTCTGAACCTCCAACTTCAAGAATATTGATTCACATTAAAAGAAATGGTCATTGCCTCTAATTTTCATCATCACATGAATGAAACAAATTAAAGAGTTAGTCAGACGATCGAGACTTTTGCAGGTTGTTGGTGCCCCTCACTTTGCAATGTGCCAAGGGAAGGTTCTAGGTTTGAATTGGAATATTTCTTAATAAAAAACTAAACTTCTAGGGGGTGTTTGGTCAGGGGGAGTGGGGGTCTGAAATCAAAATCGAAATGGATGACTTCCATTCCAATCGTTTGGTTGGAAGGAGTCCCATTCCGATTCTAATTCCGGGATTCCGATTTCGGGATAGAATGGGAATGGCTCAATTTATATAAAACTCAATCCCTACTCTCCTCTATGGATACAATTTTTCATTCCATTTTCGATTCCGAATCCGGTCACAAACCAAATGTTTCAGAGAATTTGCCGATTCCGATTTCGATTCCAAGACAATCCGATTCTCATTCTCATTTTGATTCTGGTTGCGAACCAAACACCCCCCTAAACTAGATTATGACTTTAAAATCTTATTTGAGTCTTCTAGATTTTTGCAGCATGCATTGGGTCTAAGATCCAACATCTAAGACAATGGTTTGAAAAAAAGAAAAATTGCCACATATAAGAATCTAATTTAATATATATATTATAAAGCAAAAACTGAGAAAAAGTTTCTTAACATTTGAGATTGTCCACACAAGCAATTTTTTCTATGCCATGTGTCCTCCTACCTAACAATCCTTCGAGTATTAAATTCAAGCCTTGGATTAATAAAAAACTATATTAAATCCAATTTATATGAATTAAATTATATTATTAATGATATTATTGCATTCTTACAATTAAAGTCTATTTATATAGATAGTTGAGAATATGAAATGACACTAAGAATTTAAATGAATATTATTTTTTTATTTATATATAATTTTTTTCAAACGTGATCAAACCTAGAATTCATGCGCAACGGGCTCAAAACTAGTTAAGTATAAGTAAATGTATATTAAGAAGGGGCACAAGTTAATTAAAAATCAACCCAAAGGGGTATTTCTTTTAATTATTTTTAATAAAAAGATGATCAATCCAAATATTTTCCTTGCATGAAGTTGACTACTCAGACATTAAGATGAGATTATATGTCTTTCCATTTCATCTTCGAAATTCATACAAGAGGCATGATCAAGTCAACCAATTAAAAATCTCACTCTGTTATGGTTTAGTTATAAGAGTATATTTGATTGAGAGTTTAGTTATAAGAGTATATTTGATTGAGAGTTGGACTCCAGAATGGGAATAGAAATAGATGATTTTCATTCCAGCCATTTGGTTGGAGGAGTCCATTCCTATTCTAATTCCGAGAGAAAATGCAAATATCCTAATCATCCTAAACCCAATCCATATTTTTGTTCGGTATTCAAACTTTGTTCCGAATCCGATTCCAATCACAAACTAAACACATCAAAGGGTGTAGCCATTCTTATTCCCATTCCAATCTATTTCGATGCTGATAACCAACTGCCTCCTTAAAATATTTGGCATCACCTTGCTTGAATTAGAGATCTTTAGGGTGTTAAGCTGATAGGGTACTAAATCTACCATAAAACAAAGTCGACTTATGTAAATTATCTACATCCAAGTATTTTATTGAGTGTAGAGGTTGTAATTGCTGATAGAGAATATCTGCTTTTCTCCTCAGAGACAATAGCTTCATGAAGATTAGTTATGTATTAGGTGCCTCTATGTGACACTTTAAGAAGGGGTTTGGTTGGGGGGGAGTTGGGGTCTGAAATCGGAGATGTTTTTATTCTGAGATGCAAGTTTGCGGCAGATTGCTTAGGATTATGCTGTTCGTAGAGTTTTCTTCTTTCAAATAGGAGTCCAGCAGCACATCGCTTGTGATTATTTTGTTCACGATAGTTGTTAGAGTGTTGTTGTCAGCACGATATTCTTTCATTTCTCTATTCTAATTCACCTATACTTTTCCTTGGCGTGCACTGCAAGGGCATCTCATCAGTATTATATGGAGGATTTAGCCATGCCATGTGTCCTGTAGGCAAAGTACCATTTGAAACCATGGGAGAACTATCGCTTCCCTACGTTCTAATCAATCTATAGTTGCCTCTCATTCCTGGATTGAAACAAATGCATGAGGCAAGTATTTTTTTAAAAAATAGGTACAGAAGAGGTATTTAACTTGTCAAAGAACAGGTTTTTTCTTCTTTTCTTTGTTGAATTCTTGGAATAGAAGAAGAGATAATCTGGTCACCTCAACTACTTTGATCTGATTCCTGATGTTTATTTCTGTCAGCAAATGATGGCTCTCATATTTTCTTTATTGTTGACAATAATTCTTCAGTGTTGCAGTTAGCAGCAGAGGGTCAAGGATTAATAAGGAATAGTGCATCATATTTGAATTTTGTTGTATACCGAGATTATAGAACAGAGAGGCAGCGACCTTAAAACTTCAAAATTTCATCATAGGCAATGCATTTTGTGTCATAATGTGATGTTCTTTCTTTGGAATTTTTCCCTCCATGAGAGTGGAATTCAGGTTCTCATCTTTGAATTTAGGTATTTCTCCGAAGAAAATAGTGAAATGGGTGATTGCGATCCACCCAACATACCTCAAAAAAAAAAAAAAAGAGAGATTAGTTTCAGGTCCCTTTACCAACTGCTGATCCTTCCTCGTGAAACCAATGGTATTTACTTATATATCTATACATTGTTATCCTGCTGTTATCGGACTAATGGACACATCCTATTCTTATCCTCTCATTAGTTAATGAACATGAGATCCCTCATCTCGTGCTTGAATTATAATAAGCAATTTTAAATCGTTTCCTACCAAAAACAATTTTAAACTGTCTTGCTTGGCATGGACAGATGTCCATCATGGGAGAAGAACCGTCTTACTTAAGGCAACGTAGAAAGAGATCGTTGATGGCAAAGGGAGCAGTTTGCTGTCATTATGAAGGATGCGATCCATGACTTGGTCAACTCCATGTGACCCAATTTGCTTCCCCAGCAAGCCAAGTTGCAAGCTTTCTTTCCACACCTGGACTTTTACTCAATCGTTCCGCTCGTGAAAAGCACCCATCTTATAATACATCTCATATATTGGGGCCTCACATATTTATTAAAGAGGATGACTCCCTGATCCGATGGCTTTCTAATATATCTTTTATTGATGATATTTTGAATTCTTTATTATAGAATTATTGAAAGATGTTGGGGCTAACAGTATTGTTGATTAGATGGTATTTTATGCAGCTGTTCATATGGGATCAATTTTACAGACTGCTCCAACCGACCTTTCGATTCGATTTTTAAATATTTATTTTATGATTCCTATGAATATATCTATTCGTTTTAATTTAATTTAAGGCTCCCGATTTTTTAAAAAAAATAAAGAAACATCCATCATCAGGACACCTACGTGGAAACCCAATAGCGATGTCAGTCACACCAACCAGTATTAAAGGGGTGGGTGGTGAGGCCGTGTTGCTATGTACCTAAGCGTTTCCATCTCGTTTGAGCTGCGCATCCATCCGCTTGCGAAGATTTTCCAACCCCTTCATCTACCTCCCCTCCTTTCCCCTTCTCCTTGGATGTCGTTACTCCTCCTTTCGTCTCGTTAGTAGTGTAATATGGATAAAGACCAAAACAAGATCCCAACCAACTCTCTTTTATGGGATTGCGGCAGCTCTCTCTACGACTCCTTCGAGCTTAAATCCTTCAAGCGGCAGCTTGACTCCGCCATCGCCTCGAGGTGCCTCTCCATGCCGCACTTATCCGATCCTCCACCGCTGCCGCCACCACCGGTCCGCAGTACAAAGAAGCACTCCAAGTTCTCCAAATCACTTCACAAGCTCCTCCGATCGGTGTTCCAGTTGAGGCCTCTATTCAGGGTGCGGCTTCAAACTGCCCAACATAACGAAGATGGCTACCATGGTGTCTACTCCAGATCCGAAAGTTATGTTTCGATAGCCGAGGGGTCTCCAAGGGGGATTTCGGGTCGCCAGAGCTCGACTCGGTGGTGAGGAGGACCATAGCCGAACGGTTCACGAGTGCCACTGCTGGCCAACGGAAAGCGGTCTTATCGGGGACTATTCCGATCATGTGGTTTAGAATGTTGTTGCTCATAACTTTGGCTGGCATCGAACAGTTCACGTCACAACTTCCGGATTCCGTGATTTGAATTTTTTTTTTTTTTTCTTAATGGCGGAGGGAGAGAGGACCCATACCGCACATACCAAAATCAAATATCTTTTGAATTTTGAAAGTCAAATTTCAAAAGTTAGATAATAATCCATCTTGCTACTAGATCATGATAGAGCATGACCGATCATCATTCGCTTAGCTTCACAAATTTCCTACCTTATTGGAGAAGATAAGAAGCACGTCGCTACTTCACCTGGACCATTCACATTTTAGGTGCTGCCATCAATCAATAGTAGTTGCATCGAAGGGGGAGGAAGAACCAAAAGAAGAGAAAGGTCCCTGATTGAGAAGACTCGGGAAGGAATCTTGTAGGTTGGAATGGTTCCTGCAGTTGGTTGGTCAAGAAGACTCGAATAGCTTGAGCTGGAGAGGGGGGGCCTTACATGTAACATGTACAATTCAAAGGCATGTTTTAGTTGTATAAAGAATAAGGAAGAAAATAAGAAATGCATGTCATAGATCGTAAATTATAAAGATGCAATCACAAAATTACAAGAGGCAGTATGATGGATGCGCTGTATGAAACAGGTTTTCTTCCCCAATTCATTCAGATTCATCAAAGATGGCACCGAAAACTTTTGAGCTCCACATATTTGGATAGAATTATTAGTGATTTAAATGTCTATTTTCTTGTTCACCCTTTTGTTTTATCTACGGTTAATTGATTGCTTTGTGATTCATGCTCTTTTTTCTGTGTTTTAATTTGTACCTGGTTAGTTGTAGATAAAAATACTCGTTATTAGTTGAGTACCAAGAAGCCATCTTTACCCTGAAGCTTGAAACTTATCTTGAATGAGGATAACATGTTTGTGCTGACTGACACTGTACTTGAAATGAAAAACTACAATGAATTATCATTGTCGTGAAAAGCTCTTTTTGAATGTCTAGAAATTTTTTCTTAAAAACAACGGTCTAACAATTTAGATTATATTGGACATCATGAAACATTTATGAAAATTTTCAAATAGAATATGTATGAATAATATAGATAAATGAAACATATATAAATGCTCAATACTTTCAAAGGATAGAAATTTGCCTAGTTGGATCGCCTATCATCCAATAACTAGCCAAGTTTTTGAGTTGAATTTTTGATTGTTCAAGTTGGATCTCTAATTTAGAGCAATGCATCTTGTAGTCAAACCAAGAATCTTATTCATCTAATTTTGATCAAACAATTCTTAATTTGGATGACTATATCTGAAAGCTTTATTTGAAATAAATATTATAAAATAAAAACCCAAATGAATCTTTAACAACGGTAGATAAAGCTTAAGATGATAGATCAATGACCAAGTATAAGGAGGACCAAAAATAATTCTTGCCTGCAATCAGAAAGCTGCCTCCTAAAACCATGGACTTCAACTCACAGCACTCCTAAGCTCTTACATCGACCTAAGTTTGCTTGTAGCTAAAGTCATGCTTTAATTATATTTATTTTTCTCTTTGTTACCATCTATCACACTCTCCTTCATCATCACAATTTAACCAACCACTAGACTTTCGACAACATTTCACCTTATACCCTCCAAAAGTCCAAGCATTTATTTTTTAACCTGCGCATCAGGCTTTTGATTGCTTTCATGACCAAATTAGCTGAACAGGGGGCGGACAATGAGCTACCACAGATCCAATCAACCAACTATTTGAACTATAAATGACCACGAAGCCCCCATTTGAACATCCAGGCGGAAAGTGCAATTTTTGGCAGGTCTTTGATGATGTAAAGAATTAGGCTGGTTCAAAATCAACTCAACTAATTGAGATCTCCATGATTCATGATCAATGATCCATGGCCAGCACATAACATGGAGATATTCTTACGAGTTATGAAGTTTTGAGATTTTTTTTTAAGGACCTATAAAGAGGGAGACTCTCCCAGTAAATCTATACATACCTAAATATTCCTAAGAATACCTTTCAAATTTCAAATCCAAGCCTTGGGTGCCAACTAGTGTAATTAGTACCTGATGATCTTGAGTTTAAATCCTGCCTCTACCGTGGTGGTTGGGTGAGATTCACCTTTTACCTGAGTTTGGAGCTTTATTGGCTAATTTCTAACCGGAAAAGTATTTTGGGAGTTTGTGGGGTTTTGGGGATTTAGGTCTACTATTGTACCGAAAAAATAAGGTGTACTGTTTTTTAAAATTCTCTGAAGTATATGGTTAAGCTTTTGACATATTAGCTCACTCATGGCCACAAGTCCATAATTGGAAACACCTCTCTCAATGGTTGGAACACAAGATTTTTCCTGTCAACATGGGAAAATGTGACCACTGGCTATTTGAAATTTTGAACTTTCAGCTACGACTGGCATCAGCCAGCATACACTTCCATCCTTTGTAGATTGATGTGGATGATATCATGATAGACTTTTGGTGTAGGAATTACGAAAATGTTTGCTGTATTATTCGGCTCTCGCGTATACATCTCTTGGCCTGGCCCAATCGACGCTGCAGAAATGCGAGCAAGCGGGGTTGGGCCAGCCTCTTCTCATGATCAGACTAGTCAAGATTCTTAGTTTAACCCATGTTATTTTTGAACCAGAACACATCCCAAAGATCTAAATTTGGCAGGTGATGCATCCGTGAAATTGATTGCCTTATATTTTTTTGGACCGTTGTACTTTACTTCTATGGATCATCCCTCACAAATTATAATTTTAGCTTGCTAATCTGCTAGTTGGTTCATCTCTTGATATATAACAGACCATAAGAAAAGGCATACTTTTCTTGATAGGAATGCGGCTGGTATTTGTTTTTGCATCTGTCTAGGCAATCACATATAGATCACCCTCAACGTTGCCCATCCCCCACCCCCTCTCCAAAAAGAAGCTAGCCAAATGCAAAGTCATACCCTCATGGCCATCCTTAAGGTTGGATTTATTTTTGTTGGTCCAGAGTTTGCAAAATGAATATCAGAGCACTTCCTTGTTTCATACTCCATGAATTAGATCCCAAAGTTAGCTATAATATTGTCTCTGAAGCCAAAAAAAAAAAAAAAAAAAAGAATAATCCTTATTTTTTATATTGTAAAATCATATATCCGGTGGGTTAAGTAAATAATCAAAATCCGAAGAAACCCACCCAATCTGACCTAATAAACATTGGTTTCGATTGGTTGAAAGACATAAATCGGATTGAGGTTTGTAAAAAATCGATTGTTTACGGTCAAATTCGGTTCCTATACTTTTAACTTATATGAAATCGAACCCAATCGACGTAGTATTTCATAAACTCACTTTCATTTGGGGACGGCGTCGTTCAGATTTCAATACTTCATTATAAAAATCACTCAGTCACCCATTTAAATTCATGAAAATATAAATATTAAATTATTAATAGAAATACATCAATTTTAGATAATTTTAAAATGAAAGCTTTCAGATGTAGTTGTTTTTAGATGAATAAATCTTTTTTTTTTGTTTTATTTTGTATAAGTTCAAGAATAAGCCTAAAATTTATAACTTATAAGGTTTAGGTCTTTTTTGCATTAAATTAACAAAAAAAAAAGTTTAAATAGGCCAACATTGGACTTAAAATCAATATTGGGTCAATATTGAAGCCCAAACAAATACAATCCATCTGAATCTGCTACAAATGGTTCACTTCGATTTCAAACGATTGATACATGATAAACGATCGGCAATGGGTTGAATTTTTTTCAATTAGATTAGGTTCGATCGGATAAAATTTTTTTCTCAATCTGATCGAATTCGACCTATGCTCAGCCCTACTATCCGAGACCTAAAGATAGATTAAAATAAATATTAAAGCAATATAAAAATAGCTGAATGCAAAAGTGCAAACAGATTTCCCTCTACATGTTCTCCTTTGCATACATCATGTTGGTACAATAAATCAACCTCTGGTCATATGGCAAAATCATCTATTTTCGAGTCAGATCGATTGTTGGCCAATCTGATTTAATTCTCAGATCAATTTTTTGCTGATCTGGATTTGATCTCAGCAGAATATTGTGATTAGTTTAGCTTTGACTCGATTTGCCTCAGATGACATTGGTCTGTAACAGATCTAATCTAGAAAAAAGATAGTTACTCTAAGACTATTGTTACAGTTATTATCTAGTTCTATAACAACTGTCTTTCAGCTATACTACAGTTACTCATCACGTAGGTGAACAATCCACGATCTTCATACAGTTAGCTATTATGTTATAACAAATTAACAGCCTAACAAATTTTTTTAACGGTCCGATGGTTTGAATAAATCCTCTTTATATAAAAAGAGGTAGGATACTCTCTAAAAGGCAGGTCATAATTCAAAGAGCTCAGACTCTATTGGACTATTCTTTGACCGAAGAAAATCAAAATCTCTCATTCTTTTCATCTAAAATTTTTTCCATTACATTACAATACTCTATTTTTTTATTATCTATTTTTAAGATTCTAACTGATTTAAGTATCGAAAGATTTTAAACTAAAAAGTATCTCATCGATTCTAATTTTTTTTTTTACAAATTTATTCATGATCGATGCTCTTCAGTTTGGTTCGACACCAATCTCATTTTTTTCTTCTCGAGCCTTGGAGCAACACGTCGCCTTTTTCTCTTTCTGTCATGGGAGATAAAGGACATTACTTCGTTACTTTTATCAAATCCTAGCATCATTCATGAACAGCCTTGTGGAAAGACAAATATTCCTAACGCAAGCGCAATGATAGGCGGGACCTTGCCACCTTCTTGCTCAATAAACAGAGATAGACGTTGAACAACCATTAGCCATTGCTACACAATCATGCATTGCTGTGAAACAAAAACATGATGGCTTTTTTATTGTCAGCATGTCGTAAAGTCAGTTGTAATAGCTAGCTGTTATAATAAGAAAAATGATTGATGCTAATATTTTATGTTAAAATAATCATAATATGTAACTACAGATTCCTGTTGAAATATTAGAATAAGATTGATTAGTGTCACACAATGGTCATTATAATTGTTTTATTGCATTGCTCATAACATGCAAGGAGCCTTTATCTTTTATAGGCTTCTATAATGGCCTCTAAAAACTTATAATGTCTATTATTTAAGATCAATCCCATGAGTGCATGTACACTCTTTTTTCATGTCGAAAATGTGGGTGATAACTTTGCTAATAAGCTTGGTATACTACCGGATATTAATTTTTTTAGCATTAAAAAGAATTCTATCAAGACTTTTCAATATCTATCAAATATGTTATTAAAATCAATTTTTTCCACTATTTTCGCAAGCTTTATTTCTAACGTATTGAACTACACGCTCCATGGTTCCACTTTTGCCTACATTATTGGCTTAGCCTTCTCTTTTGATCCGTACCATAATCTCACTAAAAGATGGGGTGAAAATCGTACCAGAACAGGTACCATAGTGAAATCAAATCATATTAAGGTAGTAGCAATTGAAAATTCCCAAATGTTAAAATAAATCATATTATATTTTTTAGATATTTTCAGATTTTATAAATGAAATCAATTTATTGCCTTGCTAATCGTCATTCCTATAATTCTACAATCGGAAAACAAAGGAAATCCAAATATCCATCACAAAAAAAAAAAAAAAAAAAAAAGAAGAAGAAGATGATATACATTATATATCTAGAGTATAGATCCTTTCCTGTATATGATTTGCATCATATAATGATATATAGTATTTAATGACTGTCATTAATATATGGATGGCTATCAAATAAAATAGCTTTATATGATACATCTTTTTTTTATGACCGTTTACCTTCTGATAATGATTATTAAGTATTATATAGTATCCTACGGTGCAAACAGTGCACCCTTGAGATTCCTGGATCATATATCAATATATGTTTGAAAAGGCAATTAAGCTCCACCACACAATAGCTCCCGGTGTCACATCAGCACCCGCATTCACTTTAAAAGCTGCAAAATATTGCAACCCATCATATAACCTCACCTACTAATGCCCTTCACCCATCCTTAATCCACTTCCTACTCCATTCAAATGCTATTCAAACAATCTTTTAAGGCTTGTTTGGTTCACGAAAGGAGGGGAAGAGAAAGTGTAGTCAATAGAAAAATAGAGAAAAATATCATATTTGATTGAATTTTTTAAAAAAGAGAAATGGAAGAGGAGCTTTTCTGTGAAAAAAAGATTTTCATGGAAAGTTATATTCCTACGGATTAGAATTTAGATATATTTTTCAAAGTACTCTCAAGTTTTTAGACAGAATAGAATAATTTTTTTTATTAAAAATATAATAGATATTTTATATTTAAAGTAAATACTTAACCAAATATAATCTATTCTTAAAACTTGCTATTTTTATCTGATTAATCAAACATGCAAGTCTTTTCTAAACATTATATATTCATATATTAACTTTTTAAAGAAATATTTATATGCAAAAAAAAAATTTCGAGAACCAAACAAATCCTTAGGTTCAGAACTTTAATTTTTTTTAATTTTTTTAAAAAAATAAAACCCTAATTCCTACCCAACCTAGCTAAGCAGTGTCCCTTGAAATGAAGCAACCAATAATGCAGTTACCCCAACCCCAACCCTAATTCATCAGCTCTTTCCTTCCTCTTGGTTATGTGAGCCTTACGCTTTTCTTGACCTCACCATCCCGAGATCCAATTATGTCTCCCCATCATGGTCCCCTGCAAGTATCCACATATGAGACAATTAAGGACGTCATCTCCCATGAAAAAAAATTTCTATAGCCGGGCCGACCATGAAAGAAATTATGGTCAAACCATCATCATTTGCCACGTGCATATATTGAAACATCCATAAAAAAAGAAACGATTATGTGATATTTATCTAAACTATTCAAATATTCATAAGATTTATTTATTCTTTTTTTTTTTGATATTTTAATATGCGTGCGGCCATTCATCTTTTGATGGATATTTTCAAAGCATGTCCGACCATAGTTCCTTCCATGGTCGATCCGACTATAGAAGTTTTATCCGAATAAAGAATGTGGCTATATATGATGCTAGCTGATGTCTTCCGACTATAGAAGTTTTATCCAGATAAAGGATGTGGCTCTATATGATGCTAGCTGATTTCTCCTCATTTGGTGGTTCTTGATATATGAAAGGGATAAAATAGTTTAAATAAATATCATATAATTATTTTTTTTTATGGATGTTTCAATATATATATGTGGCTCACGATGATCATAATTTCTTTCATGATCGGTCTAACTATAGAAGTTTTTTCCTCCTTATCCTCTCCCCGGATATCTCTAACCTAGCCTAGCAATGGCAGCGAATGGACCCGTCACCAAGAGCACTCCCCACCTTGCCGTCCTTCCAAGCCCCGGCATGGGCCACTTGATCCCCCTGACCGAGCTCGCCAAGCGGCTGGTCGCCCAGCACGGCTTCACGCTCACCTTCATCACCCTCGGCGGCTCCGCCTCCAAGGCCCAGTCCGCCTTCCTGACCGCCCTCTACCCCTCCATCTCCTCCCTCACCCTCCCCCCGGTCCCCCTCGACGACCTCCCCCCAACGCCCGCGTCGAGACCATCATGTCCGTCACCGCCGTCCGCTCCATCCCCGCCGTCCGCGATATCCTCCGAGACCTCCAGTCCTCCACCAACCTTGTCGCCTTCATCGCCGACCTCTTCGGCGCCGACACCTTCGACGCCGCCAAACAACTCGGCATCCCCCACTACATGTTCTTCCCTTCCAATCTAATGACGCTGACCGTCATGTTCCATTTGCCGACACTGGACGCCACGACCACGTGCGAGTACCGGGACCTCGCCGACCCGCTGGAGTTGCCTGGCTGCGTGCCGGTCCTCGGTCGGGACCTTCTCCACCCGCTCCAGGACCGCTCCAACGAGTGCTACAAGTGGATGGTCCACCACGCCCGGCGCTACCGCGAGGCCGAGGGCATCCTCGTCAACACCTTCGACGCCATCGAACCGGGGGCGGCCAAGATCCTCCGGAAGAAAGAATCCGGGCGTCCTGCGGTCTACCTCATCGGGCCGTTGATCCAGACTGGATCACCGGCCGGGGTGGACGGCTGGGAGTGGCTCCGGTGGCTGGACGAGCAGCCACGTAATTCGGTGGTGTTCGTTTCGTTCGGCAGCGGCGGGACCCTTTCCAAGGCCCAGCTGGAGGAACTGGCCTTAGGATTGGAGATGAGCGGCCAGAGGTTTCTGTGGGTTGTCCGTAGCCCGAGTGACGGCGGAGTGAGCGGTAGCTCCTACTTCGACCCCGAGAGCAAGGGTTATGATCCATTCGGCTTCCTGCCAGAAGGGTTCGTGTCGCGGACCAAGGATATGGGGTTGCTGGTGCCATCCTGGGCGCCACAGATACAGGTGTTAGCCCATGGGGCCACGGGTGGATTCTTGACGCATTGCGGGTGGAATTCGACGCTGGAGAGCGTGGCGAACGGAGTACCGATGATAGCCTGGCCGCTGTACGCGGAGCAGCGGCAGAACGCGGTGATGCTGGTGGAGGGCGTGAAGGTGGCGCTGCGAACCAAGGAAGGGGAGGATGGGTTGATCGGGCGGGAGGAGATTGCGAGGGTGGTGAAGGAGTTGATGGAGGGGGAGGAGGGGAAGAGGCTGGGAAGCCGGGTGAAGGAGCTCCAGGAGGCGGGGACCAAAGGGCTGGAGGAGGATGGGCTGGCCCACAAGACCCTCGCGGAGGTGGCTAGTACATGGAAGGGCTTGAATGTTATGTAAACAAATATTTATTGGGTGTCCCTTTTTTTTTTTTTTTTTTCTTTTGTAAGAATTTATTCGGTGTCCTTTGACTCAACTTCTGTCTCTATTGTCTGTATTTCCTTAAGGTGGCGTTTAGTACATCATCATATAATCTAAGTTATCAGTAATATAAATTATTAATAATATTAATTATTATATATGATACATACAGATGATATTATAATAAAATTATAAAAAATTTTGATTAATATATTTTATATGATAATCAAATTATTAATAATATAAAAATAAATTTTTAAAATATTTTTAAATTAAATTTATTAAAAATTTATATACTATGATTTATATTCACATGATTCTAATATTGTAGTTATCGAACGGTAACGTGCCTATCCGTAAGCCACAACCGACCGTCCATGCTACAACTGCTGATCGTCATCACTGCAAACCATTGTTTCTATCGTTGAATTTTTTTTATAAATTTTTTATTTTTAACTCAACGATGAAATTTCACTTATAATGCATAATTATGTTTTTCACGATGATGAATTTATAAGTCATTATAATAATTTTTTTTAATTTTTTAAACATAAAGAACCAAATCTACTGTACCTTATGGTCCCAGAGAATGCCAAAGTAGAACAAATCCTGTGGTATGCTAAGCTAAGCTAATCCACCGGTAGAAGAATTCCATTCAATGTATCAATACCATTTCACAAAGATCGAAACAAACACAAAATTGATAAACTTAAAAATTGAAACCCAAAAGGCCAAAATAATCAGATACAATTGATTTCCGAATTCATGTGAATGGTTGCCATATTCCAGATACAGCATCGATATTGAATAAGATACAGCAAAAGAGCTGGGAATCATTGAAAGGGAAAAGAGTGGCTCCACATACTTCTCATTTTCGTCATCTAATTTCTCCATTTCTTTCTCATATTCTGCGTTAAGCTCTACTGCTCTGTCCACATATGGTTTGTTTTCCTGTTACCAAACCATCAGATGAACACACCATGAAATAATATAATTTAAAGCGGTAAAATCTCAGATTATAGTATCAAAAAGAAATAGGGTTCTACTCACAATCATGGATTTCCATGGGGGCTGCATCTGGAGGAGTTTGGTCTTTAGAACAATTCATTTCTGCAGGATATGAGCAAAAGCTGATAATATGACCGCGAGATGAGAACAAACAATCCGAAAACACAAAATGAGAACCAATGACATCATGGACAGCAATAACTGGATTTGCAAAGGCAAAGGGCAACAATATCCGCACTTTCAGTTATTCAGTGTAGCAAGCAAGTATATCAAAATTCACTCATACTAGCTGCCACTACTGCCAGCACCAACCTATCATCCTATGACCATCACCAGCCCTCCACCACTGACACCGCCGTTGCCATGCACAACAGACATGTCACCACCACCTGATTTTTTTCTTTGTTTATAGAAATGCTAAACAAAAGTGACTACCACACATGTTTCATACTTTCAATCAACAGGAAAGAAAACATGAACAGCCAGCTAATTTCATGTTTTGAGATGTAAGAAAGATGGTAACAATGCCAATCACTGCCTTAGTTTAAAGAAACAATTATACTGATTATATTGTAAAAAAATACTAAGAATGTAAATAAAGAGCATACGACGCAACCAAAATGAGCCAATCACAGCAAATAAAAAAAAAAAAAATAAAAATCAAACATCAGCAAGAAGTATTCGTAGTTTGTTGGAACAACTACACATTACAAAAGTTAACATATTCGTACCAAACTACTATAGATAATCCAACCAAACAACCGCTACACCAAAGCAACCATAACTAGCAAAATACATGTTCTAACTATGACTCAAACTAAGGATATCCAATACATAATATTTTCTCAACCTCAGAGGTAGTGAAAAGGAGTAAGTCAGACTTGCACTATCACGAGCAATTATCAATCTAGCTTTAACTATCAATGACTCATGCAACTCCAAATATTTAATCTCAGCTATTGCCTCACAAACCTTCTTCTTCAATTCTTAATCATCTGTAAGGAACTGAGAATATTCTGCCAACTTACCAATACTTTTACTTGAAACTTGATGCATTGCTCCAAGATTGTTTACAGTTTTAATCAAATTGCCTATAAAAGCAACTTCTTCCTCATTAGAAATCTTCCTTTTCTTGATCCAGACTAGTTCTGGGATGAAGAAGCACTCTGTTGAAGATGACCAATAGGAGTTTGGAGAATGGAGTTAGCTGTTACTGTCAAATCTGGTAGGATCTACAAACTAAACCTCTTCTTTAATATTCATCACATCTGTCACGCCCCGAACCCAACACCCGGGTCGGATACGTGATGGCCGCACACTCCTTAGAGCAAGCCCTAAAGAATATGCAAGGCCAAATTAAATCATTACAATATTGACAACCATAATATTTAATTTCAATAATAATTCATAGAACTTGCATAATTACAATTAACATTTCTTCAATCCTCTGATCAAGTATCAACGGTACTCTATCTATGCATCCGCTCACTCACAAATCCATACCATAGCCAACTATGGACATCCTGTAACTCTGAGAAGAAAAGAAAGATAAAGGAGTGTGAGCTTTACAGCCCAGTAAGAATTCTCATATCACACTGATATAGTAATATAGTCTGAAAATAAGGATAAGCAATAAAATATAAAATCTCATGTTCAATGTCTAGAATAATGCAAACATTCATAAATTTTCTGTCTTGTTAAAATAGATGCATCATTATATGTTAACAGGTGAAACCCCTTTTATTCAACAATTATTCTATGTCTTATCTTTCATTTCTCCTTTCATAATCACATGATTTTTAACCTTTTCTTTCTGGTTTTGGACTATCCAAGTCTATACCTCAGTCACCATCCGGATCGAATCCACTTAAAAAGTCTTTCAAGACTGTCCCAGGATGAGCTCCTGGCCGGCTGTCCCACGTACCAAAGCCCGTGAGAGGCTGTCCCAGGCATAAGCTCCTGGCGGACTGTCCCAGACATGAGCTCCTGGCCGGCTGATCCACCTGTAAGCCAGTGGGGGCTGTCCCAGGCATAAGCTCCTAGCAGGCTGTTCCACATGACAAGACTAGTCCATACCATATATCTCTTTCTTTTCATTAAATCATTATGTGTTGATTTCATCAAATCAATTCTGACTTGCATTATGATCAATTCAGATATGTCATATTCATATAATCATGCCATCAATCTCTGATACATATATATATTGACATACATACTCATGCTCAAAATCAAATAACAGTATCTTAGGTATAATAAATTCATCGATCTCAAATCCGACGATGCAAAACCAACGATGCATGACTAACAGTAAAATAGCATATATATAATAGTGATCATGTACAGAGATTCTTACCTTTACCGGTGACTGATCCAAGTACAGAAATTAATGTTCTTCTTTGATTTATGAATGTCTTTAACAAAATATTTCATTCGATATCATTTGCAGACAATCATCTCTTCGTAACCCTGATCAAATATAAAGATCATATATGGAGAAAATTATCGATAATCGACCTGATAACACAATCTAGGATCTCTCTTAGGATTAACCAAAATTAGGATTTACTTAAGTATCTGGATCCTCCACTGATCCATAAGACTTCTAGAGAGAGAAAATCCATGAAGAGAGAGAAAATTCTAGAGAGAAAGTAGAGAGAGAAAGTGGAGAGAGAAACTTTCGTATCCTTCCGATGAGGTACTCATGATCGAGATCATCAGAGGTCCTATCAGGGTGACTCAATATGAATCAAGTGTTACAAATTTTGAATAGGATCGAACTGGGATCAGATCTACCGCACGAATTTCGGAGCAACCTTAGATCATCTTATTTTCATCTCAATTCTATCCTAGGGTCCGTGATGAAATCAGAAAGAGAGGAAGAATCTAGAGAGACAAAATTCATAAAAAGAGAAAAAGTCTAGAGAGAGAAAATAGGGAGAGAATCTAGAGAGAGAAACTGGAGAGAGAAGGTAGAGAGAGGAGAGAGAGAAAATTTTCTCTCTTCTTCTTCTTATTTTATTTTATTTTATTTTTATTTTTATTTTTCTCTTTCTCTTTTTTCTTTTTTTTCTTTTCTTTTTCTTTTTTCTTTTTCTTTTCTTTTTCTTTTTCCTTTTTCTTTTCTTTTCTTTTCTTCTTCTTCTTTCTTCTTCTTTTCTTTTCCCGTGGGTTCATTTGGGCCGAAACAGGGGACCGTGAGGTCCCCTCGTTGGTTGGCCGGCGGCGAGACTTTGGGCCAGGAGAGAAAGGAAAGAGGGAGAGGAAGAAGGGGAGGGGCTTACCTCGAGCTCCGGCAGCCGAGAAGAACTCCGGCAATCCTTTCTTCCTATTCAAAGAACTTGCAGAAAAATCTTGGAAAAATCTCTCTAAACTCTTAATAATCTCTCAAAATCCCATGATAAAGACCTAAAGGGAGGGGAAGGAGATTTTATAGAGGAGTTTTCTTAACCCATGCCGGACTCTATCACTCCGATTTCGTAAGAAATGGAGAGGAAGAAGACTCCGGTTAGGAGTCTTCCTCCTCCTCTATTTTTTTTTTTTTAAATCTGGGTTATTACATTCTCCCCTCCTTAAAATAATTCCGTCCTCGAAATTAAGTTATATTATTTAAAATATATTTCGAAGTATATATTCTTCATGTCATTCTCAAGCTTACGATAATGTCATATATATTATTTATTTCTCATGATCTTGTTATAACAAAAATTATTTGAAATCTCAAACTCATCCCTTCTTATTGATTTCTCAACTTTTTAAAGAACTGTAATATTTTGGACTTGTATTAATATACTACCATTATTTGTCTAATACATTTCACTCGAAATTTATAATTATCTCAGACTACCCTTGATAGAAAAATAATTAAAGGTCAAACATTGGGCGCTCTTCACAATCATCGATTTCTTTCTTCTCTTGACCTTCCAACAAATTTTATATTTAGACTCTCATCTTAAGAAAAATCTCAATCTTCTATATCAGTTCGAGTAACAATATTAAATTTTTAAAAAAAATATGAGATCTATGTCAGGACATTCTAAGTTTGAATTGATAACAGAACTATCAAGCTGTTAATAAACTTGAGATATCTAGGATTCCTTGGCATTATCTGCAATGAAGCAACCTACTAACAAAAATTATCCGACTATGATCAGATTAAAAATCATTCCTTATTTACAACTAATGTATTCCATAATATCTTCAGAATCAAAGAATTAATATTTCTAATCAATTTAACCCACCATGCTTTTGCTACGCACTCTGATATTAATTTATCAAATTATATAAATCTATCAAAGATAAAAATATCCTTATATGTTAGATCAATCTAGGATAGATCCAACCTTCAAATTTCATATAGAACTTAGGGCAAAACCTTAAATTTCTTTATATTTATTGCTTCTTGGGCATAGCACATCAAAATTAAATCTTGATCCACTTTCTATGTTTGAAATATTTGCATAAGCTTCATCACTCTTCAAGAATCGAATATGTCTAGAATCAATTGGAGTTAACCTTAGATTTACCTTACAATCATTTAGATAATTTCTAAATCAATCTTCCTTTTTAAAAGAATTAATTCTAACTTAACAAACTAAAAAAACTCAAGCCAACATTCTTAAGTAGAATCAACTTGATTATTTCTTATAAAGCTCCTTTCATCACAACCCTTAATATTAATCAATAAATCTATACAAAATCTTGTCCCTTGTATAAGTCATTCAAAAATTAGCACTAGCAAGATGTCTTAGTTCAATTTAAAAATTTGAATTTTGACTTGAACAATTAGTACACTTCACCATCTTCAACAATCACAAGAAAAATTTAAAAAAAATCTAATACAAAGATGGTAATACGAATTATTAAAGATTTCATCATAACCTGTATATCATACTCTGACAAAATAAATTTTTCTTCTTTAATTTAACAACAATATCAAAATACTTTTGATCCACTTAGAAAAATAAACTATTGACTTGAAATTCAATGCAACTTGAAAGATCAAGGAATCATATTCAGAATATGATATTTTGAGTAACCAAAGATTTTACCAAAATGTGTATCTTGTATTCTCATAATAAAATTTAAGTATATATATATATATATTCATCTAAATTGAGTTATATGACCTCTTATAGATTCAATGTTCAAAAATATTTCTCTCTCATATGATGTAATTTCTTCTTAGACCATACCCTAATTAACTTTCTTTGATAAGTCCAAAATTCATAATGCTCAGACAATTATCATCGAAATTAAAAAAAATTATCATGATCTTCAATCATATAAGTTTTACATTCCAAAATCCTCTAGTATACTCAACATATCTTATCAATACCTCCCACTTTATTCCAAGGTCAACTCTTTCATACTTAGGTCAACCTTACTAATTGAAATCTAAGATATAACTCGTCAATTTTATTATAGACATCATATACCACTTATACATAAAGTTTCATCATAGTATTTATTGATTCAAAATCCAAATATTGATTCCTTTCTTTTATATCAATCATGTTTCTTATGATCATAACCAAGGTTTAAATATCACTAAAGTCATAATTTCAAATAATTATAACCTTAAGCTTCAATACCACTTAAATCATAATTTTTAGTGATCATAACCTAAACTCTAATATCATTATATTACATCCTTAATGATCATAATCTTAAACTCTGATATTATCTATCATACTCTATCAATTATAATCTCAAGTTTTGATATCATTTATATGACAATCCCTGGTGACCTTAAACTTTCTGTCATATCCTAATCACTTGTATTATTGTCTCCAAATAAACGTAACCTAAGCTCTAAGCTCAGATGACACTCTGTCACATCCTACTGATCTTACATAAAGTTTTAATATCTCTTCATAATCTCTAGTGATCTTAAACCTAAGCTTTGATATTATTCTATCTCATCCTATTTATTTATATCGTAATCTCCAATGATCATAACCTAAGCTCTAATATCACTCTGTAATATTCTAATCACTTATATCATAATCCCTAATGATCATAACCTATGCTCTGATACCATTCTGTCACGCTCCGAACCCAACATCCGGGTCGGATACGTGATGGCCGCACACTCCTTAGAGCAAGCCCTAAAGAATATGCAAGGCCAAATTAAATCATTACAATCTTAACAACCATAATATTTAATTTCAATAATAATTCATAGAACTTGCATAATTACAATTAACATTTCTTCAATCCTCTGATCAAATATCAACGGTACTCTATCTATGCATCCGCTCACTCACAAATCCATACCATAGCCAACTATGGACATCCTGTAACTCTGAGAAGAAAAGAAAGATAAAGGGGTGTGAGCTTTACAGCCCAGTAAGAATTCTCATATCACACTGATATAGTAATATAGTCTGAAAATAAAGATAAGCAATAAAATATAAAATCTCATGTTCAATATCTAGAATAATGCAAACATTCATAAATTTTCTGTCTTGTTAAAATAGATGCATCATCATATGTTAACAGGTGAAACCCCTTTTATTCAACAATTATTTTATGTCTTATCTTTCATTTCTCCTTTCATAATCACATGATTTTCAACCTTTTCTTTCTCGTTCTGGACTATCCAAGTCTATACCTCAGTCACCATCCGGATCGAATCCACTTAAAAAGTCTTTCAAGACTGTCTCAGGATGAGCTCCTGGTCGGCTGTCCCACGTACCAAAGCCCGTGAGAGGCTGTCCCAGGCATAAGCTCCTGGCGGGCTGTCCCAGGCATGAGCTCCTGACCGGCTGATCCACCTGTAAGCCAGTGGGGGCTGTCCCAGGCATAAGCTCCTAGCGGACTGTTCCACATGACAAGACTAGTCCATACCATATATCTCTTTCTTTTCATTAAATCATTATGTGTTGATTTCATCAAATCAATTCTGACTTGCATTATGATCAATTCAGATATGTCATATCCATATAATCATGCCATCAATCTCTGATACATATATATATATTGACATACATACTCATGCTCAAAATCAAATAACAGTATCTCAGGTATAATAAATTCATCGATCTCAAATCCGACGATGCAAAACCAACGATGCAAGACCAACAGTAAAATAGCATATATATAATAGTGATCATGTACAGGGATTCTTACCTTTATCGATGACTGATCCAAGTACAGAAATTAATGTTCTTCTTTGATTTATGAATGTCTTTAACAAAATATTCCACTCGATATCATTTGCAGACAATCATCTCTTCGTAACCCTAATCAAATATAAAGATCATATATGAAAAAAATTACCAATAATCGATCTGATAACACAAATCTAGGATCTCTCTTAGGATTAACCAAAATTAGGATTTACTTAAGTATTTGGATCCTCCACTGATCCATAAGATTTTTAGAGAGAGAAAATTCATGAAGAGAGAGAAAATTCTAGAGAGAGAAAGTAGAGAGAGAAAGTGGAGAGAGAAACCTTCGTATCCTTCTGATGAGGTACTCATGATCGAGATCATCAGAGGTCCTATCAGAGTGACTCAATATGAATCAAGTGTTACAAATTTTGAATAGGATCGAACTGGAATCAGATCTACCGCACGAATTTCGGAGCAACCTCAGATCATCTTATTTTCATCTCAATTCTATCCTAGGGTCCGTGATGAAATCAGAGAGAGAGGAAGAATCTAAAGAGACAAAATCCATAAAAAGAGAAAAATTCTAGAGAGAGAAAATAGGGAGAGAATCTAGAGAGAGAAACTGGAGAGAGAAGGTAGAGAGAGGAGAGAGAGAAAATTTTTGATCTTCTTCTTCTTCTTATTTTATTTTATTTTATTTTTATTTTTATTTTTCTCTTTCTCTTTTTTCTTTTTTTTTTTCTTTTTCTTTTTCTTTTTTCTTTTCTTTTTCTTTTTCCTTTTTCTTTTCTTTTCTTTTCTTGTTCTTCTTCTTTCTTCTTCTTTTCTTTTCCCGTGGGTTCATTTGGGCCGAAATAGGGGACCGTGAGGTCCCCTCGTTGGTTGGCCGGCGGCGAGACTTTGGGCCAGGGGAGAAAGGGAAGAGGGAGAGGAAGAAGGGGAGGGGCTTACCTCGAGCTCCGGCAGCCGAGAAGAACTCCGACAATCCTTTTTTCCTGTTCAAAGAACTTGCAGAAAAATCTTGAAAAAATCTCTCTAAACTCTTAATAATCTCTCAAAATTCCATGATAAAGACCTAAAGGGAGGGGAAGGAGATTTTATAGAGGAGTTTTCTTAACCCGTGCCGGACTCTATCACTCCGATTTCGTAGGAAATGGAGAGGAAGAAGACTCCGGTTAGGAGTCTTCCTCCTCCTCTATTTTTTTTTTTTTTTAAATCTGGGTTATTACAACATCTGCGAGGATTTCAGCAGCTACATCTGCAGGATCCTCAGCCCTCTAACTTGTTGCTCAATCTTTTTTAAATATGATCGAGAGTTCCTCCAAGTGTAAGAATGGCTTGTTTCGAAGATCAGCTGCTCGAGGATGACTTTATTATAACGAACCAATATAAATTGAGCAAACTATATCTAAAGTATCAAAAATTAAATAAAAAATAAAAAATTAATTAATATGTTGTGCATTTATCTTGACCCAGTAGTCCCATACATCTTGATCTGAAGTAATATATTTTCTCGCATCATCCCATCCAAATCCTGATGTGTTAAACATATCATAAAGAGCACCATGTTATTGTTTCAACAACTTGAACCTTGAATGGATGTGTGGCTGAGCCTTGATGCCACAATTAGGCATCTTGTTTGCCATCATCTTTTCTAACTGGACTAAGAATCCGGGCTTGAAATTGCCACCTTCTCCCCTCCATATTGGATCATTCTTCCAATCAAGTGTACATCCAATAAGTATAGCATTTTGCTCCATATTCTATTGATGCTTCTTCCCTGATTCCTTCTTTAACTTTAAAAAGCATCCATATCTAAAAGATGATTATTTACTATAAAAGACAAGAGATGTTTATAATGCAAATCTAAATGACAACAACAATAAGCTGACTAAAAAATTTCAAATAACAATAACAAGGTTCATATTAAGATAAACAATCCAAAAACAACATCCAAAATACAAACATAAAAAAAAAAGTCTCGAAAATATCAAATAGTAACAGAAAATATAAAATACATAGCAAAATTTACAACAATGTTAAACATTTTTTCAAGCTGTGGATTGAACCCACATTTCTTGTGCTAAGTCATCCCTAAATTGAGTCCAAGCAATTGTACTCTCAATGTGGTCAATTATTTCCCCTTCATTGCCATTTCTTCTATCAGAAAGACATTAGGCACCTCATCCTCAATTGGGTCAATTGGCATCTCTCTTCTAATATGGTTACGAAAAAGAGCACAGGTATTAACAATTTTTGCTTGCATTTTCATTGGATAAAAAGACTTTTCTCTAAGAATCACCCATCTGATTTTAAGAAATTCGAAGCATCTCTCAACGACATTTCTAGCAGATGAGTGTCTATAGTTAAAGTACTCTTATGGTATTGTTGGTTGATGATTTTGTCTCCAAGCATTCAAATAATATCGTTGACCCTTATATGGAGTTAAAAATCCTTCTCCATTTGTATATCCAATATCACACAAGTAATAAAAATCTAATATAAATAAAAATTATGTTAGAAAATAAGTTCGACATATATGTTAGAAAATAAGTTCAAAATAACTAGAACTATTATCTTATAACACTTTTAAACCACTTCTTCTTGATAAAGCATCTCTTAGTACTCCATCATCTGCAGCTGATCCTTTCCAACCAGATAAAATATAGATGAATTGCATATCTTGACTACAAACTTCAAGAACATTCATAGCTATTTAATCTTTTCTTATTCTGTACCTTGGCTTATCGATATCAAGGACAGTGCATCTAATGTATGTCTCATCTAAGACATCTAGATAATTCTACAATAAAATAAATATATTATTATTATTATATTATTATAAAATATTTTTTAAATAATTTAAAATTAACATAATATTTATCTACCTAATTAGAAAAATTATCTTGAACCATTTCCATCGGTAGTCACTTGAGTTATCAGGTACGGACTCTGATTTTTTGAGCAATATTTCATGGCAAAGAAGAATAGACTTCAACACAATTATAAACTATTTACTAATTGTCTCATCACTCCTTACAAATTATCTTTTAATTACTCTATTCTTAGCATGGTGAGCACATATATATAAAAATATGACAACTATCTCCTTAACACATATAGTTTTGGTATTCGATAATCTTTTAGTAGTTTGTAACATATCACATAATGCATGAAAACATCTTCTATCCATGCATATATTTTCTATACATGCCAGCTTAGAATCAAATACAATCCTCCTTAAACTAATTTTTCTGATCTTGTGTCTATCATACTCACCAAGATCAATCTTTTTTCTCTTGTTTTTTCTTTTAATCAACAAATAAGCATAATATGTATGTAATACATCAGTTAACGAAATAATGGCCCTATAAGGTTGATGTACATTGCAATGATAGTTGCCACTTTTGGAAGCAACTTCTTTGGCAATCATTCCATCTAAATCACAATATCATCACAAGAAAAATAATATATTTCAATGAAAATTTCTAAGCACAATAATGAGTATTCAGAAATCTAGCAAAATATTCTAGCAAAAATATTGAGTAAAATATTTCATCAAATTATATGTTAAAATATGAAGATAAATATAAAAATTATTATAACAAAAAAAGGTATTGTGAAAATTACAGAGCATGTCGGTGCTCTATAATTTGTAGGAGTATTGGCGGCTTGGAGCTCCTGCACCAGCAGCCTGCATGGCTAATCAGATCACAACTCATGCACAAAATTTTTAAATTTTAAAATAAAAAAATAAAAATATATTATATATTATAATACCCCATCATCATCTCTCTCTATCATTCATTCCCAGTCCAAAGCATGGCGCCACACCCAGACCTCTCCGGCTTCAAACAAAGCTCAAGCTGGGAGGCCGATGACCACTGCCAGTGCCTTCAACAATCCAGGGGCCGTCGACAACCAGCAACACCACCCATGGCCTCACAGATTTCACCAATAGAGGAGCTCACCTGCACCTTCACTGATGGATTTCACCTGCGGGCTCGCGGGATTCGTCGGGGTGACGCTCTCATTCGCCACCCATGAGAGCTGCCAGGGTATTCTCGGGCTCGCACCCAGCACCACATCATCAAGCTTTGCCGCCCGACGGCTCACGGAGACAACCCACCCCAAAATGATTACTGCCTACAGCGACATAAAAAAAAAATGACTTACCGACCGAAGAGTGATCATCAACGACGAGTTGAATGGCGGTGACTTGACCAAAGGTGATATGAGAGGCGGAGATTGGATGGCTAGGGTTTATGACGCAAGGGGTTGAGGGGAGAAGGGAGTGGCTGACAAGAGAGTTTGAATTTTATTTGATTATTTTTTTATAAGGATAATTTCATTCAAAAATTTTATTACAAGATTACCAAAGTAGTAGTAATTTGGATAGCCATCCATTTCCTTGGCAATTCAGATTGCCTCCCATGAGACAATCTAGATTGCAAAGGCAAAAAGCATACCAGACGCAGTAATGCAAATTAGCACATTAAATTGACAGCAATCTGGATAGATTGCCAACTACCAAATGTAATCTAAATACTTCCAATAGCGATTATTCTTTGTTTCACTATTCTTCTTCACTCTCATTGTACATATTTTCTTTTACTATTTCAATAAATTCTGGATGGCTTTTTGCCTCCCCCTTCCATCCAAAAAAAGGAAAAAAATATTTATTTTATCTGTTGGCTGCTTTCTTTTTTTTTTTATTTTGTTTTTTTTGATAAGGGAGGCCAAAAAAATAGCCACCCGTCCTTTATTAATAAAACTAGTTAACATTACAACGTGGAAAACATAGCACTAACAGGGCAAGAACAGAAGCTGAAAGAATTGAAAAATGATTGGGAAAGGTTTGCTGATGAAACTCCTTGTTAAAGACACTAAAAAAATTTGCTGCTGAAACTCTATTGAAGATAGTGAAAAATTGCTGCTGAAAATTTGTTGACGACAGCTTTAAAATCAACTCAGAACAGTCTCTGAACAGAGAAGGATTGCTGATGAAACTCCATTGAAGGCAAGCTTGAAATTACATCTGAAATTGCTCTGAATAAACTGATTTCAATCTGAAATTTCTCTGAACCGTCCCTTCTGAGATTCATAGATAGCAGCATCCAAATAAAAACAAATTCATCATTGCACGCTTTTCACCGTCTTCATGCTTGAAATTCAGTACTTGCAGCTGAAAATTCTATTAGTCTGTCAGTTGGCATGGAATACTTTTAATCTTTAATTAGATTTGTCCAAATTGAGAAAGTATTTTCTCTGAATTTGAAATTAAATCTTAAATTTCCCTGATCAAAACTGATTTCAATCTGAAATTTCTCCGAACTGTCCCTTCAGAGAGACGACCAGTCATTAAAGAGGTGCGCTCCTTTGGAGGTAATAGATTGATGGAGGAATGCTTGTTGCGAAAAATTCTGGCATTTCGTTCTCGCTAAAAAGCTCATTGCATAGCCGAGAGCAGCATAAGAACTACAGGCCGCATAGCTTTTGCGAAATTCTTTCTTCGCCGATCAAAGCATAAGAAATTAAAACTAAGGATGGGTTATATTTTTTAATTTTTAATTTTTAATTTTTAAAAAAATATTTTTTATTTTTTTAATTTTTGTTATTGAGTAAAGTTAAAAAAGTAAAAAATATGTTTGGTAACTATATTGCTATAAAACAAAAGCAAGATTTGGGGATGGCAGGTGAAGAGCTTGACGAAGGAGAAGGGTTCGGGAAAGGAGGCAGAAGGGGGTGGGGAGGTGAAAAGCTCAACGAGGGATAAGGATTCGGGCTCTTTACTTTTTGATTTGGTGTTTTAGATGTACGGAAGCAAAAAAAATAGAAAAATAAATTTAAAAAAATAAAAAATTTTAGTTTTGCATATAAAGTAATTATTTTGATTATTTTGATTCTTGTTTTTTACTTTTCATAGTGTTACCAAATATTATTTTTTGATTTTTATATTTTAAAAATTAAAAAATAAAAAAATATTTTTTCAATGACTAATCAAACGCATCCTAAATTGAGAATAAAGCACTCCAAGTAATGTGCAAATAGTTTTCCAAATGGATGAGAAGAAACAGCAAGCGGAAAAATGGTGATATACTGTCTGTAGAGCTTGTTGACAAAGGATGCATCCACCCTTATTTTATCCAAATTTTCTCTACAACACATCCCTTGTATTAAGTTTTTTCTTCTAGCATACTCATATAAAACACTTAAATCTTTAAAGTTTCCACAAAGAGCTATCGAAATTGCATCCGATTCGTCTAGTGGTTAATATGGAGAAATAGATTCTTTTTTGGGATATAGATTTGGTGCTATTATACGCTACCATCTTCTTTTGTATGTATACTTACTTTAAATTAATTGAATTGAGTGGGGAAAAAATCTTAATTCTCCCACAATCCATCAAAAAAAATAAAAGCTAATATTTGAGAAGGTTGTTTCTATGGTTTGGAGTATTCTTTCAGTTATTTTAAGGGGTCATTGGCACGAGCACCAAGAGTGCAATATATGTTCCATTATTTTAACTTTTCATTTGTTGGGTACAGAACTACTTCAGTTTCAGATACACAGCAGAGCATCTTTTTCTTGTTGAAATAAAATAGTTGGGTTAAAAAAATACAATGATGACCTCCATTTATTTAGAGCAATGTTGTGGAAAAGTGATTGAGGAAAATCAATCGGGGCAAAGTAACAGATGGGTGACCTTTTAACAGAGGAAAGGATCCATGTAACTCAAAATAATCATTTAAAATTTATTTTGATGATTAGACTGAAAATCCTATAGAATTTTTAGTTTAGTCCAATACAACTAGCAAATTTATAAGATTACGACTGAACTAATTCTATATTTATTAAATATCCAAAAATAGCTTTGAAATGGGCCGATCCAAATCACATAGGGCATTTTATCTTTGGAAGTGCTATATAAATGGCACCCTATTATATAAACTTAAGTTGGTCTCACTTGATCATGGAAACACCATAAAGGATAGACAAAGGGAGTGAAAGAAAAATTCTGAAGGCTTCTGACCTCGAGGAAGAATATGATGTACAACAACTTTGGAATCTTTTTCCTAATTAGCTAGCTGGTCTGAGGCTAATTTTTGGAAGAGGACTTGAAACTTGGGAGTCCATTACTTGATCATGAACGCATTGGTTGAAGGAGCATTATTGGTTCAAATATATCATGAAAACATTGCCTTCATGAGCTAGAACACATTGCATTGACATCAATGATGAAGCAAAAAAGGAATTTGATGGTTTTGCAAGATGAAAATGTGGGCATACTTTCATTTAATAGAGAAGGTTCTCCCTCACAAAAGAGAGGATTCTGATAACAACTCTTGTGGCAGAGAGCAAGCTGGTCCAAAATGTCGCTTGGGCAATTATTGGACAATACGTGACCAGCATAAAATTAAATAGATGATGTTTTCGAGAGGCCATCCATATTTAATTACCCATACTTAATGGAACCAAGTTCAGAATCCCATTATGCCGCCTATGTCTTTCATTGGGACCGCAGTCACGTGTGTGAGTCCCACCACTCGCAACCAGCCGCAACAAAAAGCCTATCAAAATTGATGTCAGCTTTCCCAGCAGCACGGCCGCTAACGATTATTTAATCATCGATTATCTCAACGTCGATCTGGTTTCTGCTTGGACCATTTCTTGTGTAACACGTGCTACGTACCGACAGCAAAACGTAAGTCCAATTGATGCGGCTATCCTATCGTAAAGCAAGAATTACTGGTGGATCCCTACGGTGCCATTCTGAGTTTGTAAAGCTTTATCAATTGGGCTGCAACTGAACAACTTTTGGTCCTTGTAAATGAGTGCAAGTTCTTGAAACACTTTTGGTCGGAGAAGCTAGGCTCTTATATCGAAATGGGAACGAGCCATCCTTTTGTTGGGAGGAGCTCCATCCCCATTTTTATTAAAAAAAAAAATCAATCTTCCAAAATACAACCATATTCTTTTTATTCAAATCTCATTCTGTTAAATTTATTTAAAAAATATTTTTTTAATAAATCTCTCCATTTAATTGATCTTCAAAAATATTTCAATTGGTCATTGCGATTCTGATCCTCCTCATAAACTAAATGTGTTAAAATTATAGCAACTTTGATTTTCCTTCCAATCTATCTTGATTCCAATTTCACTTTCAATTCTGATCATGAACTCAATGCATCCTAAAATGACCAGTAAGTGGGTGAGATATGTGATGTACCTACCCATATTTTATTTTGTTTTCCGTAATTATCCATAGAACTAGAGGACATGGACAACTAATATCGGAAATCTGGACCTTCCTTGTATGTCTAATTAGAAAATATTTTACTCGTATTAAAAAAAATAAAAGAGCTTGGACCTTTCTGGTATTTCAGAAAAAAAAAAAGAAAAATCTATCCACTGGATTAGAATAGCTTCATTGTGCATCCCATCACGGACCCATGAGGCCCCTTTTTAAAAAAAAAAAAAAATGAAAGGAGAAAGGTTAAGGACCCTCCTGCCTATTTCCTTGAAAAGCAAAACCGAACGAAAATTGTACAGGTAGTAAAGCAGAGAGGAACAGACAGCAGAGAAGAAAGAAAAAAACAAAAAGAAACGCGACCGGAAAATCGACGAGGAAAATGCAGCCGTACTCGAGTACTTCCTCTCCTGAGTCCCACGCGAGTCCCGCCAGCTTTGAAAGGAGATTCTCGTCATCAGGCAAAAACTCCTTTGAGAAATCATGGCCACGCTTTACCGGGTAGACCAAAAAGAAGAGAAATGGATTTTGGCGGAGACCGCCGGTCCCGGAGAGATGGATACCGCTGGATATCCAAAGGGAAGGCAACGTACGCAGACCGAAGTAGCCTTGGAGGGATCGAATAGTATAAAATAAATATCTTAGCCTAAATTCCATCGGAGCGTATCCTTTTCGAAAGGCACTAAAGACACCCGCAAAGTTCCGCTACGGAGAGGGAGAAATTATTGGTTAAAATAATTTTAACATATGTATTTTGAACCATTCAATAACAAATCAATACATCATAATAAAAATTATAAGTCAGCCAATCATAATTTACAATAAATTTTTTTTGTATTTAAAATTTTTAATCAAGTTTAGATAATAATATAATTTTTTTTACTAATTATTGATGAATTGATTTATTATTGGATGGTACAAGATAAATATGATAGAATCATTCTAATCAATAATTTTTCATGGAGAGATATGTATGCAGGCAAAAAAATATTACTTCCTTTTAAGTATTGAAAAAATAAAAACTAGTGAAGGATGATAATCAAGACATTAGTAAATAGTATCTCATAACTCCAACTCAACCAATGAGCTTCTCAAACTTTCAATATTCCAATTTCTAATACCATATCCATTCTTCCTCATCTGCACAAGAAAATCATGTAAGTCAAGGTTTATAAATTTTAGCTAAGAAATCAGTTAAAACTCTTTTTTGAAGGCTAGTCAGCTTATTTGCATGATGTGTCTTGCAAGGACCTGGAATAATGAGAAGATGATGAAAAGAGGTTCATGAAATCATAAAAAGATAGAGCAAAGAGACGAAGAGGTGCAAGGGATAACAAAGTATAAACAACCATGTTTGCTACCTGGAACTCTTATCTGATAGAAAAAATGGGCCCAACAAGGTCTAATATACCTGTATTATGATTTATGTGCTGTTACTTAAAAAAGCCGAAAAACAAAAAAACTTGGATGCTCCAACCCATATGGAGGACAAGTCGATAACATTTTAAATTTTCCGCTGGCTATCTAGAAAAGTAGTGGTGGCTGACCCATTCATAAGCCGGAACAACGGACAAAACGAGCAAAAATCACGAATAGTTTCCATAATCTAATAACCAAATTAATTAACATCTTTGTAGTGCTGATAGCTGCACCGAATGATTCGAATTCAAATCTGATCCAACTGGATCGTTTTGACAAACAAGTCCTCTTCATAGACCCACCAAATTAAGCCTTTGCCAGAGTGACAACTGCATGAGCCCAATCTAAGAATCTACTGTCAATGGGCTGCAGTTTGATTCCCGAGATGCCCATTTCAGCAATTATTATGGACTGTTGGGTTTCGTCCATTGAGAGAAATCGTCTTGTCGGTTGTGTGAGCCCAATTGACATATTGAGAAGTGGGTTGGATGTGGCCCAACACGTTAGGCAGCAAACAACAAACTTATCTTCACTCCCTTACCAGATCCACCACTCAGTTAGTGGATTGATATCCAATCATGAAGCAGCACATACAAAGAGGCATATAAAAAAAAAAATGCAATACATGTACATCTGTAGATATTGCATCGTTATGAATACATATACGATTTGTGCATGTTGCTTCATTATTGGACTGGCTCGCATGGATCTGATCCAACCAAAAATTACATCCAAATAAGATGCATCATAAATCAAGGACAATGGATGATGCCCATGCATTTTCAATGTAATGTTTGTATCCTAGTTGAAGGTTTTCTTATCTAAGTTATTGCCCTCACATGACATGATTCTCCATGTTGTCCTTATTTTGCTTCAATGCTGTATGGGCGACTGGGGGTGTTACCGACGTTAACCTGACCTTTGACATTATTAGGCTCAGAAAATGTTAGCGGCCTAGCCAGTGCATGTATCAGCTAAATTTTAATCCATTTTTTTAATGATACAAGCTTTTAATAATTAAAGGTACATATAGAAGTTACACACGACAGCGGAATATAAATTATGCCGATCAGTCTATGTAGACAGTTTTTTTTCCTTTTTTTTTCACTTGGAAACAACGCCATTGATGACCATTGGCGACTATCCATCTGCTCCATGTGTTCTTGCTGTCCGATACTCTAGAAAGGGGAAAACAACACGTCGCTTGCGCTATCCAAGCTGGTGAAAGAGGAACCCCATGTTCACGTACCAGGCGGGCAGCGTTTCCCCAGATGCATGCCGGTGAAAACGTTTTGCACGGGAAAAGACAAAAATCCCTACACGCATTTCACCGGAAAAAAAAACAAAAATCCCTACCTACAGAATCACACACACACACACACACTTATTTTTGGATAATTTTTATTAATATATAAAAATATTGACATTAAAATTTTAAAAATACTTATACATACTGCTAAAATAAAAATTTTTATCGATATTTTTTTTAAAAATATCGATAATTAATTATTGATACCATCTTAAGACAGCACATAAAAAAATACCACAAAAATACCACTAAAAATATTTACGATATTTTTTTTGATTTATAGCGATACTTAAAAATATCGTAATGATCATTTTTGTTGTAGTATTTTCTCTCTCCATCATGAATGAAAATAGAATCGCATTATATATAATTCTAATTTAAATAATAAAATAAAAAATAAATGATAAAAAGTAAATTCATTTGATGGAGATGGCCCACCTATTTAACGGTCTTGATAATCAACTGGGCCACACAATTTTCAACTACAACCATCCCTTTAATATGCCCTTTTTTTTCTAAAGTATAATATACCAATTTAGCATTTCCAATTCCTAATATTTTGCGAGCTGTGATGGTAATTATACCACTTTCATTGAAAACATGACAACTGATTAAATAGAATCGAATAGCATGCTATCTATATGGATTATAATTTCATCATATATATGATAATTATTTCATAAAATAAATATTTTTTTAGAATTTAATTTCAAAGATGATTATTTAAAAATTTAATTCTATACTAGTCTAAGTCGATATCTTAATGATAATACCTTCTTTTTTTTATTTTATTAGAATGATGATTGATGTTTTATTTATTTTGCTTTTATAGGAATGTTAATCATAGCACAAAAAATAAAGGATTCCATAATGAACTGTTATCTATAATAAAAAGATCTATAAGATCTCTTTTACTTTTTCTTTTGATTTTTGTAAGAATTAAAATTTTTCTTTTCACTGCTAATAGATCATATTTCTTTACTATTTTAATCTTCAAAACTGATTCATTTGTTTATCAATATAAAAGATCTTAAATTTATTTTCTTTCCACAAATCAGTATCATGAGAAGAAAAGGGGATCATCTATCCATCATTTCAATAAATCTACTTCTTCAAATTTATGATTTTTTTTACTTTCTGAAAAAATTATTATGGAATGGATGAAAATCAGATTTGAGCAATTCAAGAATAGGTATGTAATTGAGTATAAGTAAATTTCATCAATCCTCTCATGTTGTATTAAAAAAAATTCCTTCTAATATCATTATAAAACTCTATAATATAACTTTTTTTATTTCATAATTTTCTCATATTTAGAAATATTATATATACATCATCCAATCCTTATTCATAGATATTAGTATCATTTTGAGAAAGTAGTATAATTACCTAATATATGTTGATGAAATAGAATTAATATAATAATATAAAGGCTTCTGATAATATTTAATTTTTGATACTATGGATGATATATGAAAAAGTAATGCAAAAAAAAAATCAATTATATATATTTTATTAATAAATATAATGATCATTATTTTAAAAATTATAAAAAAATATAAATTGCATCACTTGAGAAATATTTTTAAAATGCATATAGAATAGGTACAATAAAATAGATAATAAAACTAAATATTATTTAAAAAAATTAAATTCTATATATTGCATGGAGTTATAAACTAGTAGTTATTAAACTTTGAGATGGACCCGACCAAAGATGCATATCCCAACTCCAGCCAAATCAACTAGTTGGACCAAATCTACATTAAAAATATTTTTAAAGTTTTAATATACATATATATATATATACACATATATATATATATATACATATATATATACATACATATATATATATATACATATATACATATATATATATATATACATATATATATATATATATGTATATATAAAATAAAATTAATATAAAAAATATGCATAAAAAATTGATAAATTTTGAATCATTTTTAATTATAATATAACAAAAAAATCATGAGCCATTTAAATTTTTAAATCTGAAAATTTATATATTATGTAAAAAAATAAGTTACAATTATTGATAAATTTAACATTCTAGATGGTAAAGTTTAAAAAATTCTCAAAAGATAAAAACGCGTAGTGTGCGTGCGTGCATGTGTATATTGGTACAACATAGTATATATTTCATTGTCCACAAAGAAAGAATTGATAATTGTCATGTGGATAACTAAGTTTGAAAAATCAAAATCCAATTACAATAACGTGAGCTTGCGACATAAAATAAATATAATAGAGCATTATATTAGAATGCCATCGAGTGATAGTGCATTAATTCTCAGCTCAGCCCGGTTCACTAAATTTCCTATCCTATCAACGGGCGTGGTCTGTGTTTTAACACATTTGCATGCTAGCTCATGCAAGGACGGGTCTTCATGTAGAACAATGTCAGAGGTGGTCTGCGAACAGACGTGCCGGATGATGCGATAATTTTTAAGCTCATAGCGCAAGTATCGGTAGTAGTGCGATTCATAATATTAGTCGGCATTTGGATTCCGAGTTGCAACTTGCAATGCCAGGTTGATGCGTTGTTGGCGTGTTGCTATTTTAGGAAAGGGCCAAAAAAAACGAAGGCACCAGTGGACAATGAGTGCAAGTGGCGACTCCTTGCCTTTGTTCCTCCTCATTTCGTGGTAGTTCTAGTCCTTGCGTTATTTTATAAGTCCAACCACTCCTAGGGGCTGTTACATACTTCTTGGCAATGGACTTTTGCTACCTGCCCAAGTTCAGCTGGCCATGATACCATAGAGGAACAGACCTGATGTGGATATAGGTTTTCTCGAAGTTCTCCGGTTGATATACGGGTCACAAGTAACATTCATAAGCTCTGATTGTTTGATTTATTAAAGCTCATTTTCCTCCTGCCCGAGTTGCGTAAGAGTGTTCTAGTCTCCAGGCAAGGATGGACTTTTTCCACTCAATCTTAAACTCGAAAGAATACAAATTCTTTTTAAAGTCCACAAAAAGTTGACTTTTTAGAGAGTAGGGATTCCATCACTCTTTATGTCATCAATTTTTAATTGGTCATTTTATAAGTTTTAGAAGCTACGTCAAGAAGAATTTGATAGAAAATCTATATATGCAATATCAACCCAAACAATTTGCATCATCAAGATAATCTCTTAGCAAGATATATACCATCAAGATAGAGAACATCCAATTCTCAGTTTAATTCATTGCAAAATGGTGGGAGCAGTAATTATTTAAATTTCTCTAAATAGGGTGCATGGTTATCTTGGTTACTCTCATGTTTGTTATATTGGACTCATTAGCTCAAATAAGTCCCAATTATGCTCAATTAATCCACATCGTTCAGTTGACTGATAAGTAATCTGCCTTCAAGTCATCATTATCATTGAATTAGATGCATGAATGGACTCACATTGGATAGTTTTGTAAATTCTTCTTCGACCGCCTATCTAGTTTGCCTAAATTAATGCATATTTAGTGATTTATATCATGTTAAAAAAGGGGAAAAAAAATCCTTATCACTTAACCATACAAAAGGGTCCTTCCACATCTAATTTCTTCTCTTCATGGCATGTGCCATGGACCTGGTAAAATGGCTGGATGGTTTACTTTTCTCTAGTCAGACACGCCAGCCCATTTTATAATGCAGATTCGATGATGCCAGTTTTCCTGCACATTAAAGACAAAGACGACAAAATAAAACGCTTACAAGTTCAATCGCATTCCCTTCCCACGGCGAATCCGTTCCTCTTCATTATCCAGTGAAGATATAGATCGCCACTCCCACTTGAACCCCAACCAACCCCAGGCTAGAGCAGGTCCAGTTTACCCACCCCATGGAAGACCCCAGGCCTCCCCGCATCGCCCTCCTCTCCAGCCCCGGCCTGGGCCACATCATTCCCTTCGCCGAGTTAGCCCGCCACCTCGTTCGCAGCCATCGCATCGCCGTCACCCTCATCACCCACCCGGCGGACCCCTCCGCCACCGTCGACCGGGCCCTCTTCAACAACCTACCCGACGAAGTCGACACCGTCTGCCTCCCCGAATTCCCGCCCGAGGACTCCTTGAATGGCACCACCAAACTGGAGACCCGCGTCTCTCTCACTATAAACGCCAACTTTCCTCACCTCCGTTCCCTTCTGAGAGCTATTTCCTCGTCTGCTCCTCTCGCGGCACTCGTCATCGATGTCTTCTGCATCGACGCCTTGGACGTGGCCTCCGAGTTTGGCATCCCGGCCTACCTCTTCGTCACTTGCTCGTGCTTGGCTCTCAACTTTTCTTTCCACCTCCTTAAGCTGGACGCCACATTCCAAGGGGAATACCGGGACCTGCCCGAGCCGGTCCGCATGCCCGGGTGCGTGCCGGTCCAAGGGACGGATTTCATCGAGACGGTGCAGGACCGGAGAAGCGAGGCGTACAACTGGTTTATCCGCGTCACAAAACGATTTTACGAAGCCAAGGGGATCCTGGTGAACAGCTTCGAGGATCTGGAGCCAGGGGCCGCGAAAGCTTTGAAGGAAGCTGACGGTGTACCTCCGGTCTATCCGGTTGGGCCGCTGGTCCGGGCCGCGCCGGACGAGGAAAACGAGTGCTTGAGGTGGTTGGACCGGCAGCCGCGTGGGTCGGTGGTGTATGTCTGCTTCGGGAGCGGGGGAACCCTCACGCGCGCTCAGACAAGGGAGCTGGCTTTGGGTCTGGAGATGAGCGGCCAAAGATTCCTGTGGGTGGTGAAGAGCCCACATGAACGGGATGTTACTGGCACGTATTTTGGGGACAAGAGCGGTAAAAATCCCTTGGACTACTTGCCAGAGGGATTCCAGGAGAGGACCAAGGGTGTGGGATTTTTTGTCCCTTCGTGGGCCCCGCAGGTGGCGGTGCTCGGCCACGCCTCCATCGGAGGGTTCATATCGCACTGCGGGTGGAACTCGACGCTCGAAAGCATCGTGAAGGGAGTGCCGTTAATTGCGTGGCCGCTATTCGCGGAGCAAAGGCTGAACGCGGTGTTGCTCAATGAGGATGTGGAGGTGGCGCTGAGGCCCAAAGTAAGTGAGAGTGGTCTCGTACAGAGGGATGAGATTGCGAGTGTAGTTAAGCGTTTGATGGAAGGGGGAGAAGGGAAGAGACTGCGGAAGAGGGCGGAGGAGCTCAGTCATGTCGCAGCTCGTTCCCTCGGCCAAGAAGGGTCTTCGGTCAGGGCCTTGTCGGAGGTGGCGCGTGAATGGATGGATAGGAGGACCTGATGATTTCTAGGCTGCGTGTTACTTGTTTGGTTATGTTTGAATCTCTGTTTGTTATCGCAATTCCCGGTTTAGATGTGATATGGTATTTTATTGCTCTCTTCCTTAAAAGTAGTGCCCGTGTTGTTGGCTTACAACAGTAAAATAAGCGCAAGTTGACAATAGGCAAGAGTGTACTCCATGCTTGATTGTTTCAGTCCAACCACTACCACGAGATGTGAGAATAATACCCTTTGATAATCGGCCCGTCTCATGCTAGTTCCGTGGCCAAGATCCATAAAGGCAAATGGCGCTCAAAATCGGTGGTTTCCTCGTAGTCAAAGTTATTAAGTTGATGCGGGGGATCACAATTCACAACTCAACACAAAATCCCTCAGCGTTTTAATTTATTGGCAGGTAACTGGTAACTTATACCTCTCCTGACCATTTGGATGATTAATGTGCAGTTCCCATTCGGAGCATATTTTGAATCCGCCGGACAGGGCAGATTATCCTTTTAAATTTGTGCTACCCCACCGTTCTGCTGAGCGCCTTGGTTCAAAAGAGTGCCCATTATTTATGTTCAATCTGCGCTATCCATGCCGACACATACGAGTTCTGTTAATTGAGCCTGTGGGTTTCGCGGAGAGGGATAAGGGCTGGGCCGTGTGGTTTGCTTCGCAGCCTTTCATCTGGCAATATTAGGCCAAACCCGTCGTGAGAAATTATTAGGTGGACGAGGCCCACCGTAAACCTAGGTTGATATCACTCCATTTTTCCGCCTCTTTTTTCTTTTTTATATGTAACAGCAACATGACATAGGATGATTTTATCCTTGGTCCACAGTTGACCTGGTCCACCTAATAAAACAGCATCATGAGAGAGGTGCGATTGTTGTTTGCGTGGCCACCAACAGAAGATATGAAGGGTTATACAGGGAGAAATAAAAAGGGTCATGCGCAATACAGTGGAGGCTGACGAAGGGAAGAGAATGTGAGGAGAGTGGAGCTTCTTGGGGATGCAGCTGTTCGTGCTTTTTGCAAGGGTGGGTCCTCAGTCTGAGCAGTGCCAGAGATAATAGGTGGCCGGTGAATGCACCGAAGGGGCCTGAGGGAGTGATTGCTAATTCTTGGGTTGGTATTGCAAATTATAGTCGAATCTTATGTTGGCACTAAGGCCTCCTGATTGCTATACTATGTTGGAATTTTAATACCGTGGTTCTTAAACAATGGATATTTAGCTGGAAGTACATGTTGACGATAAGCATTACCACGAAATATATGCAAGCTTGATTTTATATGTCCAGCGACAATTAGTGGCTATGGGGTTGGTTAGCTCAGGCAATTTAAAAGGGCTTATTCTACACTAGTTGAGTTGGTCAAGAAATTCATTCAACAGCTTTCCTTCAAGTTGAGGTTATGTGCACGTCGCAAGTTCTAGATATTTTTATTTATTAACGCTCACTTTTGTCAACTCCATTAACATATAGCTGGACGTACGGTCAGGAGATAAGACAGAGATGAAGTCCATAACTATCTGTGCTGTCACGGTAGTTTACGTTCAATTGTTATTTTGATTGGTTGCAAATTAGCGTGATCATGACTTCTTCTTCGTCCTCCTCCTCTACTTTTTCTTGGGTAAGATCATGAACTTCTTTTAAAGTCTCCAAGATTGGGTACGAGATCATCCTAAATAATGAGATCCATTGGCTCAAATGAAAACCACTCATGCTCGATCCAACCATCCATGCCTGATAGACCGGTATTCCGCACACCTTCAAGCCGGCTTCCGGTGGAAAAGAGTCATTAAAATTTTGGCATGAAAGGCCATCCTCTAACTAAAACAACAGCAATCAAGCCTAAGCCAACTCCCAAATGTCTTTCCATCAATCTCTGACAATTGCGACAAGAATGGGCCCACAAGATGAATGGTGATTAGAAGATCGATTACTTCATTTATCTGCTAAGAAAATGATTAATGAAATCTCTAAGGCTGCTGAGCGCTGACCGTATTGTTGCCCATCCTGAATAAAGTACAGTAGGTTGCTTCATATTAAAAAAAAGTATAGTAGCCTGGTTTCTAACAGATTTTTTTTAAACTAAAAGACGGACAGAACTCACATGAAATAGACTTGGACAGGTAATTTAGCCTGTGTCTTAGCTATCCGTCTCATTTATCAGAACCGGTAACTAGTAACTGGTTTAGCCTCATGTCATGTAATAAGCTAAATAAGCAGATGGTGAGCCCCTAAGATTTCAAGTTATGGCTTTGATTGATATATAAAACTTGTTGTATTGTAGGAGGGAGAATATTATTAGTTTCATATTAATTGTAAGCTAAAAGAAATTTTGATTTATGTAGAAAGTGACCATCCATCCTCTATGAAGAGCTTTCGGATGGATAGAATCATGAAGCCCATGATTTAAAGCAGACAATATCTCATATATATATATATATATATATATATATATATATATATATATATATATATATATATATATATATATATATATATATATATATATATATATATATATATATACATGCACACACTCTGAGCCACGAGCTCTTGATCATCATAAACCTCAAATACACACACACACTGAGCCATGAGCTCTTGATCATCATAAACCTCAAATAGTGGCACTCTATTGTCATGGGATCAAGGTAGTTACTTCCCACCACGACATAGATGAGGATGGTGGAGTAAACCCATTGCACCCATCTTCATATAATTGCAATTCCAGCTGCGATTTGGATTATGCGAAGTACAAAATGCAAAAGTTTCAAGAGTCGACGACAATTTCGGATGGATGTCTGATGTGCTCCGGCGCTAGTGAACGAACTTCGGAGACAGCGATTGAAGGAATTTCTCCCATCTTCTCCGGCATAGGTGGTCGGCAACATCGCTCGGCGAGGAAGAAGACGAGACGTGTCTTGGCGAAGAAGACGCGTCGCTCCATGGAGGATGCGCCTTTCGGAGAGACTTGGCCATCCCGCAGAACGGACGCGTTTTTTTAAATTATTTTGCTTTGTGCATGTACTGGTGGGCCTTGGGCCTCTTTTTGGGTCCACGTATCAGGGCTTGTTCTTCGAGTGGTTGGTCGCTGGGCTCCGCCTTCTTCGGTCTGGTTAGGCCATTTTTAAATTAAAAAGATTATGTCAATACGATTAGCATCCATCTTATTTTGCATTTCTTCTATGTAATTTTGCGTATAAGGTCTTGTTTTTGGCTTTTTTATTGGCTTGTGTACGTCAACTACCCATATTTACTAAATCCATAATTGCATGCAACATCTGTGACCGCATTCCAGCATATTGCTCATGCAAATAACAAAACCCGATTACTAAACTCAAATAAGTTTATTAAATTTTCATTTCTACAAAAGTTACATCTTGGCACTAAGAAATGTCGTCAATTTAGATGGCTCCCATCTTAAATGATTCCAAGAGACACTTCTTGGATTCACCTGTTATTTGATTTGGGAGATACCTCTCGATTCCTCTGTACACATCAATCAGAGCCTCTGAGCAGAACAGGTTTGTCGGATCCAACAATAACCCCGGATATACTGGCGAATATATAAACCACCGATACCTACCATATGCTACGTAGCTAAATGGTACTCAAGCCACCTATATTTTTAATTGGATTGAAGGGTAAGTCAAATGCATATGATCAAGAGTAAGTTCTTAGAAAAAATTAGCTATTATCTCATAGGTGATCATAGATTTTTCTCCTATTTCTATGACAATAAAGATATCGGCATATTTAGGCAGTAAATTCTCTATTTCACTATTTGTTAATAAAAACCTTTTTTTATTCTCTAAATCAAAATGAATAAAGGATGAATCAAAAGGATGGTTTATTACAAATAAAAGTCAAACATCTTATCTTCCAAAGCACCATGTCAAATCATGCATGGTCGCATGATCTCGAGCACATGATCGTTGAAATCTTCAACAGCCCTAACATGGTCCAAATTAAAAGCTTTGCATTGTATATAACATGATAAAATGGTTTGTATTCTTCTAAACCTTATGCAAGAAATCCATCTTGCACATATTTTTGCTACAATCAGTGTTATGAAACTTCCAACCTCAGTTGTGATTTAAACGTGTGTCACATCACCTGATTCCCACCGAGAAAGATCGCGAATCGTTCCACGGCCAGTCTGCTTAGACTGCTGACCAAGCCCGGCCCAAACGACGCTGAAGTGAATTGCTGAACCAAAGTGCCAAGCTAGCCAATAGGGTGCCCTGGACCTACCACGTCCAAGCGTCCCAACCAACATGGGCCGTATGTACCGTGCCCCCACCAACAACCGATAGCCAATAGGTCCCGAGCCCGGGCAACGCTCGCCACTGTCCACTGAGGCAGGCTTAAATTCGGGCTCTGATGGTCTCAGAGATTCCTGCAAGTCTCTCCATCTCCCATCACACCAAAGAAGCAAGCCCTGTTCCCTTCCATTAATGCCGAAGGCAAGCCCGGCATGATTGCATTACACCCCGTCCCTCCAACCAAGTACACGATGCCTTGTCAAATAAGTGGGCTGGCCCAGATTTGGATGGATAGGCCCCCCCCATCCCCATGTATTATAGTAACACGACATGTGGATGACTAGGAGACACAAAAATGGAAAAACGAGTCATGCTAGGGGGTGCCCGCTGAGAGACACACAAAGTTCCTTCTGCAACATGGCAGAGAAAGATCGGTACATAATTCAACAAGGGTTGGTGTCATGCACAAGACTCCAAGAGGTTGATTGAATCAGGAGTTTAGACGCAGCCAATGGGCTTTGAAGAACTCATTGTGAGATTATTTGGTGCTCCATAACATTCTCGAGAGAATGGGTCATGGTTGGGCTGGTGATGGCCCTCAACCAACTCTGGCTTGGCTGCAGGAAAAGGAAAACAGCATCCGCGCCCAAACAGAAGCTTATGGCGAGGGAAGCGGGAGATGGGATCGAAGGGATGCGTCCATTGTTTTCCCGATTCCCAACGGTTCGTGGGGCGAGAGTGACGTTTCAGGCGGCCAGAATCTTTCTTGCAATCAAGTTGCGGGGGCCGCCAGGATCCGACATTCAGACACGTACAATTCCCCAGGACCATAAACACCACCCTCCCCTCCCACTGCTTATCCCATTTAAGAAGGGATTTTCAAACTGGTGTTTGTATTTTTTTTTTTCCTCAAAAATAAAATGGTGATTATATTCGTATGGCCACTGGCTGCATACTAGTGTCTTCTCTCTCTTTCATACCCCTTTCGTGGTGTCATTCAATGTATGCGAGGGAGGCATCAATGAAGCCATTGAGAGAGAGAAATTAATGAAGCCTACATGAAAAGATGATACAACGCTATCGCTTATGCATGTTTGAGAGTGAGACGCCCACATGCCACACAGTGACGTACCGGTTTAATTCCTGCGTACGTTTTTGACTTCTGTGCATTTTTATTTTATTCTATCTATAAATAAATCTTGTAGGCCTGTAAGTGTACACACCTTTTGAGGGTAGGAGATTGTGGCCCAAAATTGCATTCTATGGCAATAACTCAAATTCCACTTCGCGGCGTATACAGCCTTCCATTTGTGTATGCACACCACACACACGCGCATATAGAGAGTTTGTGCCTTGGCAGCTTTGCAGACTACTACTATATTTTCTACGGTCTTGTAATAACTACATAATGGCGTATTTATTGTATCGCATATGGTGTAGCGCAGCTGCTGTATGGGCTTTGAATGATTGGAGATATGGAAATATTAAGTTCGAACCACCTTGTATTTTGCAGAAGATTTGCATTGAAATAACTGCGATAGGACTCGTGAACTAGCCGTTGGAATGTAAGGTTTCAATTACTCTCTTCTCGTAGTTGAGTATTACATCAATCCCTGCCAAATAAAACAGAGGCCCATCATCATGGCTGCACGATGACTGCTGCCAAGAGATAGGAACCTTGATAAACGGCAAGAAAACTTGAACTAATGGAGAACTTTCAGACCCTTTATTGTTTTTTCTTTTTTCTGATAAGAATTTCATATTCTTCATCAACTGGATAGAAGAGATGCCACCAGAAAAAAAAAAAAAAAAAAGGACACTGATTGCAACAGCGACTTCATTCTAGTTTATTAAAGAAGAGAGCTGATGATGGGATGGGGGGTAGTTGGGGGTGGTAAATGTGAAAGTAAATGAGGAGAGGTAGGACAAAGACTAGAGCATAACAAAGGCCAACGACGGCTGATCACTAAATGAGGCACTCTCATGCATCACCTGTGTCATCGGTTCTTTCCCCTATTCCTATTTATGTTATTTATCGTGGCACGACTTCTCCGTGTCTGATTTCATTCAAGCCTCTTTGCAGATGTTTACTGACGCTCACATTTATTTTGGCCTATTTCTCTCTCATAAGTTTGTTCTACACGCTGATCACTGTTGAAATGTTCATTCTGCATCCAAAAGGAAATGTAATTGCAAGGAGCCACTTGTTCGGCGTCTTATTTCACTCAACTTTGGCTATTTATACTTTGTATTTTATTACTGGTTAGTACTGTTATTACTGTCATCTTGAATTCTTTTGCATTATTCTATGGTGTGCAAAAGATACGCTATGGGTCATGATGGAAGGTACATAATTGTATGAGCAATGGAGGTGGAGATTAGAGTTGCTTATATTAAGCATCTACCAGACTTCCACAATATCAGATATTTCGATTTGACAATGATGCATTCTCATTATATGGCCTCTCTAAGAAGTAAGAACAGCTCAAACCATATTTTAAGGACAATTACCTTTTTTTTGTCCTCTGGGATCTCATCTTTTTATTCTTCTAAAACACAGTTGGGTAATGAAACATGAAAGAACCGATTAAAATTCTAGGTGAAATTAAATTTCATAACTTTCTAGCGAGGAGATTTGTGACCACAACATAGGTCCTAGATAAATCTTCAATTTGAGTTCATTCTAAGATTTTAAGGACCACCAATATTTGAAATTTTGTGAAGGAGCGATTATCTCTTGATGGTATAGCTGATGCCATCTGTTATTTTGTCACACTATCAAAACTTTGGAACTACTGTGAGAAGGGATTCTTGTCTGATTTTTGTAAACAGGAGGGTGCATTATAAACCATCTTTTCATCTTCACGCCTAATTTCATAATAAAAGCCTTTAGTGGATTCTATTTAGGTCATGTCAACTAAGTTCTCACAGAACAGAACCAGCTGAAAGGCTTACTATATGCTTGCTTTGAAATACATGACCATGCCACCAAATGTGACCTGAAAGTTCTTCTTTCTTCGGTAGTCTGTATCGTAGTGAATTATATCAGGCTTCTGTACCTTCTTTCTAAAAGGGATGGAACTAAAAGGGTGCAGGAGTTCATGCATATCAGCCTCCTTAAAGAGCTATTAGTAGATTTATAACTTTGAAAAAAAAAAGAAAAAAGAAAAAAGAGAGCTAGTTATTACTCCTTCAGCTGGTAAAGAACAGTATGCTTTTATTTGGTAGAAATATAGATATGCTGTAATTGTCAGAAACAAGGTAGCAATGTTGCTAAAACTTTTACTCTGAAATAAACTGTAAAAATAGTAATGTGGTTTGATAATCTTCGTTATGGGCCTCTATATTATTGGACTCGGTGGATAGAAAATATTGCACCAGATCTGGGTTCTCTATCATTGTCAATAATCCGCGTATGGGCTATATGGAATATTAAAAGAAACCCACTAAGGATATCTCATCTCTCCTCTGCTATAGCTTCAAAAAAAAAAATCTCTCCTCTGCTATATTTACTTGCCAAAAAAGTGATATCTTCAAGGGTCCAGGAGTCCTAAAAAAACGAAGAAAGTGCAGAATGACGATGAAGCTCTAAACCATTTTGAAGCTATAGTTGATAGACTGTATAACTAGTACTACTTTTTTCAGAAATACATAGCAACCCTATCAACTCCCGTAAGAGTTTATTCCTCTTAAAAAATTTCTTGTAAAAGTATTAGTAATAGCTCCTGTAAGAGTTATTTGGTTTGCTGGGAAGATACCAGAAACTCCCGTAGTAAATATGTCCATTCAAATAACAAGCTTCAGTTTAGTCTACAGGTACTTTTTTTGCTAATTTGAATCTGGAAGAATGAGACACAATCTAAGAACATAGTCCTGGCAATGTCAGGAGATCTTAATGCAAATTGAAGCTTGTTTAGTTGAAAAATGATGGAAGCTTATATGGTCCAGAAACAACAAAATTGGTTTCTATGGTGTCAGATTGATTTGTTCACTATGCAGCATAGAATCTATTTAATGCACGTGTACTCCACTCTCAGAATGTACTCCAAAAGAAATTAATAAACATAAGAATGGTTCACATTGGAAGGTGGGGGATTTTTTTTTTTTTTTTTGATTGGAGGCAGGACAATGATCCAAGAAGGAACTATCCTCCCTTGTAAATTAAATTGTTGTAAATGTAGCCATTAGTGGCTTCTGAATTCAGAGCCCTGGAGGAGATGAACATGGCGCTTTTAGCCGATGGACTCAGAGGCCACTCCAGAGAGAGAGAGAGAGAGAGGGAGGAGAATACAAAACAACCAGCAGCAGCGGCAGGGAGCAACAAGAAGACCGCCGTTTTGCTGTTAGGCAAGAGCTATGCTAGAAACTTCATATTTTCATCATCGTTAGGACTTCTGCAGGGTGCCCTTTTAGTGGAACACAACAATATTCGTCGCATATATGAATCATATTTCCATTAAAAAAAAAAAGGATATCGACCATTTTGTAGCCTCTCAACTATTTATCCGATTAATTTCATTGTGATGTCCACTTGTCTTTCATTTCATTTCTCCCTCCATGTGCATGGGGGAAGTCATGCGTGAGGGAACGTTTTAAGCCCTCTCTCTGAGAGGAAAATAACTAAAACAAAATATATTTTTTGATGTGAACAGGAGGTAGCAGAGCTAACCCCGTTCTATTAAAATAAAAAGCTCAGAATTTACAGATACATAACTAAAACAAAATAAGACCAAACAAACAATGCAGTGGTGAAAAGAGAACTGAACAACACACAACTTAAGAAACGAAACCCGCTTATTTCTTCCAAAAGAATTCTTCTTCTTTTTTTTTCTTTTCTTTTCTTTTTTTTTTTGATGATAAAGGAGGCAAAAGAAGCCACCCGGCCTTTATTAGTGTGTTCTTCCAAAAAAATTCTAAAGTTCCATTTATTTCAAAAAACAACGCAAAGAAAAGTAGCAAATGAACCATCCCATGCCTGCAAGACACAGTTCCTAATATGTGTTTGCCTCTAAGAAGTCCATTCCTTCCAAATTTTATGCATTCCTTAAGATACCTCCAGTTATTTCTAAGAAAAATAGACTCTTTTTCCCGATTATGTCAACAAAACAATTTTACCTTCAGGGAGAAATGGACTTCCAATATTTGATTCACGAAGGCCCAGAACTCTTTATCAACAACACTAGGCGCCGAAAGCTTAAGATGTCAGGGGAAAGGTCAACAATGTATAACTCCAAACGAATCAAGATATTTTGGACAATTCATATGAAGGCCTAAACAAGTCAAGGATGATGCAAGAGGACAACCGGAAATTACGAGAAGAAAAGGCTCAAAAGAATTGGCCTAAATGGGATATTTATTCTTATTTTTTTCCCATATAAGCCTGAATAAGTTTTTCCGTTCCTCGAAACGAAAAAACCTGAATAGGTTTTGGATCCATAAACTTCAGCTTTATTAACATGTCAACTGACCACTAGTGGTCAAAAGCTTAAAAACTGCTAGCCTCTGGCCATAACATTTTGCCGTGGTTCAGTGATCTATAGGAAGAGCACTTGACAAGAACACAACTGGGCTCTCATGTGTATGCTGTCAGCATTCATCACTTGGCCTTTGAATTATTTGCATTATTCTCTCTAATTACATTTCTTATTTTTGCCCAGGAATTCTTCTGGATTTCAAATCCCAGGCATCATGGCATCACCATGTGAAGCCACTGTTGTTTCTTTACCCTAGGCAATGTTAAAGGGCTGAGAGAACTGTTTTGTGAAACAAGGGAACAGGGAACAAGTATGTCGGAAATAGCGTAAGTACTGAGCCCAGGTCCCTTTCATGTGAATGGATGTTGTGATCGATCGTCCGACTGCCTTGAAGAACGCCCTACGTTCAAGTAGCATTTGCTTCGAACGGCTACTTTTGGTGGCTCGGGTACCCAAAACCAATACCATTTTCTTGTGCACTGAACGGGTTCCACGTAAGAGAGATGGAAAGTATATTTTGTGCTGACCAAAAAGCAAAGTCCTTTAAGATATTCCCTGGCAGTGGAGTTAAAAAGTTAGACAAGCATGGGGCTCCCCCTGAAGCTGTCAATGGAGTGGAGCATCTTGACCAGGATCTGAGTGAAAAAACATAGTTCAAAACGTCTTGACGGGAGAATTGCAATCTGACACATGGGGATGGCAATCGGATAAGCTCGAATGTCAATTGAATTAAAAATTTATCCATCTAATATTAATTTATTTATTAAATTAAATAAAATTTTAAAAATAAATTTAATTTATTTATTAAATAAATAATTCGATCTAATTTATATAATCTAATTTTTAACAAATTAAATAGATTGAATAAATTTTTAACGAACTAAGTGGATTTAAATAGATTAAATAGGCTGAGCGGATTACGACATCAGGATAGAAATAGATAAAATAAATTTTTAATAAATTAAATATATCTTAAATAAATTAAATTAGTCGAGTTATGATCTAATTAAATTATTAAATAGATCAAAATAAATTAAATAGATTAAAGATCTAAATCAGAATCCATTCTATTTGATAAACAAGTTAGATAAATTGATTTATATATCATCTAAATTCACGTATGTCAAACTTGAATCTGCTTAAAACTAGTCGTTCATGGTGCGACCTGACAAATCGGATCATAACTTGCTATTTTTAAAGATAAATTTTGTCAAATTACAATAAGTATGAAGCAATTAAGCGAATTATGGGCTAAGCCTCCAACATTCTGTTCTGCTTCTCATTCCTCTCATTAACTAATGGATGGAAAATAATAACCACTGGCTGTTTAAGCTTTCCCCCCCAGTTTGAAATAAAAATCATCATTCTTGCAATTGTTATTCTGTTGAAAGTCCTGCTATTTGTCGAGTACTTTTCCAGAAATAATTATTACTAGAAATAACTCTAATGTTATCTAAGGGGAGAAAAAGTCGGTATAAGAATTAGAATAGATCCTGAATCTCTGTTTTATTTGCTAGGTAATTCGACTTTATTAAGAAAACACAAGAAAAGCAAGCAGTTAATTGCATGATGGCAGCAAGTTTAAGAAGCAGAAGCATCGGTATAGCAATGGTGATATAATTTGGGTGACTCAATATTTAAATAACTGTCCCACCCAAAAATATACGATGCAATTCTGTTAAGAAAGGCTTCTCTCCAAAAATTCTGATGTGAATGGTCTTTAGCCACCAAATATCGTCAAGGATTTGATGCTATCTTAATGAATAATCTATATAAATGAGAGAATAAATATGTTGTGAAAAAGATAAAGAACAAGATAGAGAGGAAGAGGAAGACAGAGAAATAAGTTCAAAATCCGAATTCCAGGCAAACTTTTCTCAATAATCCATTCCATTCTCATATTACTACATTGAAAGAGGCTTTGTTCAGTTTCTTTAAAGAGAGAATATGAAAAATCTTTTTATAAACCAAATACAATATCGATCACAGATCATATGGCTTTAAAAACCTAAAATCAAAATCACTAGACACAAATATATTCTAAAGACCTAATAGTGACTGAAAACTATCGAAATAAAACCCGCAAGACCACATTATGATCAAATCCAGCATCAACAGCAACATCGTAATTTTGGATATTTACAGCATTTATTCAAAATGCCATAGGTCCCTCTTCCAATTCTAATTTTGTGCAATATTTCAAATATTTAAAAGCTTACTCAAGAATATTGAACTTGGTCAAAACTTTCCTTCCGTTGGCGGAAAAGTTTTTGCATGCGATTGCTGGGGCTTTTTCCCCCAAATTCAGGACCTTGCATCGGTTATGCAAAACATGCTTGTATAGATCGCATTGTAACATGGTTATGATAATGCCTCAGCAGCCTTAATAGCTATACATCAATTATATCTTGAACTTTATGAATCAATATAAGATTATGGCGGATTTTAATGTTGCTAAAAAATTTAAAGAACTTTTCTGTATGATTTAATTGTTGTAGTGGTCATTATTTACCCTTACAACATCATATAATAGCTAAGTGCAGCAAAATAATAATACAACAATGCTGTTGGGTATCCCTCCTTATGAGAAGATGTGGCCTATGTGTTATTGAGCCAAGTTTAAAGGAATAGAGAGGGCCATCGTTAAAGCCCAGATTCAGAATTTTCTCTCAGAATATAAAAGGATGAGAACTAGGATTTTCATGAGTGGTGTGTGGTGAGAATCCTAAGATATGCGTTCTACTCTCTGTAGAGAGACTTTTTTTATGCAATAAACCTCATTTAAGAAGCCATGGTAGATAGACTGGACAGAGCTTTACTTGAAGAAGTGGTGAGAAGATGTTGGTAGATTGGCGAAGATCCAGCAACATGTCCATATTCATGACTCTCCATATCTCTGTATATAGATAAGATCTTGGATGGGTTTCAGCCTGGTACTCTATCCAGTGAACCTAGTCACACATGGGTCATAGGCGAGGTTCATCCTAATACAAATTGTACTAACTTGGGACTTCAATAAAAAATACTAGCTATACAATGCACCACCAATGTAAGAGGGAAACACACTCACATGGTCCTTATAAATTCGATGACCAAGTTATGTTCCAAAACCTTCCTTATCCATCAGATGATACTTTGTATTGTTTAAAAATATTGATTTGCATAAAAATAATTTTAAATTTTTTGAACGGTGATTTTTGTTAAATAATGGCAGTTGTGACCGTTCTAAATGAATGGATAAAAATATTTATGTTCACCAGATTCTATACTTGTAGATCAATAGTGGCGATCATGGAACTGCACCTACCTGAAATTTATCCCAGTAAATTATAATGGCATTTAAAGCCGAAAGTTGTTAAAATTTCTTACTTAAGATCTAAAGAGAAGAGTGAACCGGGTGATCTGCTAGTGGTACAACCCCCCTCTCCTAGATGGAGGTCTAGGTTATTTTAAATCTTTTATACATTTATAGCGTTACAAGGTATCCTGAAGCCATTATCGCGGCCGTTGCATCCATGCAGCGGAGCACCAAGAGGGACCAATTTTACTGTCTCCTTGCGCTTGTCAAACTGTTAAAACTTGGCCTGCCCTCCTCGGTGTTGCCTTTTTGATCCCTTCAGTACCCGGAAATGCAGAATCTGTACGGTGCCGGGAACTGCCAATTTAAAACGCCATGCAGAGCGTCCAAAAATTAAAAAAAAAAAAAAAAAAATCCACACCCCTAGTGGCATTGCTGTGGTTCCCCTCCATTTGTCAGCCGATATTTTTCTATATTACCTCTCTCCTCCCTCCTTCCGCGTTCCTTCCAACGGTCCATTTTGATTCCTTCTCTCCTTTTTCCTCCTTCCTCCTCTCTTTCCTCTTGTTCTCATTTGTATTCTCTCTTTCCATAGTATATAATCCATAGTACTGTTTTAGTGACTGAAGGAGGAAGTAGAGCCATATAACTTAGGGAGTTATTCTGGAATCCATTTCTTATCGTTGTCCATAGACCCACCTTCATGAGTTCTTAGGTTTCTTTTATTTCCACGCTAGAGTTTGGCCATATTCATCCAAAACCATTGCAAGCGAGGTGGTTTTCCGACTGCTTCCGATATTACATCCGTAGTTAATCAGCCAGTGACATGGGAGACGGCTTATCTGAACTTTTCGAGGACACAGAGTTCGGGCACACCAACTTCTCCGGGGCCGCCTCCCCGGAGGACCTCTTTAGCATCTTGGAGAGCTTGGAGGATGCTACTAAGGAGGTTCCTCCCTTCAACCCATTTGAAGAACCTGTCCTTAGCCCGAGAGGTGGTGATCACGATTCTACGACAAGGCTAGTGTCTCGAGGTTCGGCTTCATCTAGCATTAGGGCTCATGAGATCGATGAGGGTGATGAGGAGACTAACCATGCCCGAAAGAAGCTTAAGTCCTCCACACTGGTTGCTTCGGTCGATGCGGCTGCCCAAGACGGGCAGAACAAGATGTCACACATCACGGTGGAGCGCAACCGGAGGAAGCAAATGAACGAGCACTTATCGGTACTCCGATCATTGATGCCATGCTTCTATGTGAAGAGAGTAAGATACCGTCAAGCCCTTTTTTCAGACCTCCCATCATCCTAAATAAGCTCTCTCAGGTGTTTGCATGTCTGGGACTATCCTTCTACTATTCTCCTCTTGCTTATATTTGTTGTTTAAACTCAGGGGGATCAAGCATCCATCATAGGAGGGGTCGTTGATTACATCAAGGAGTTACAACAAGTCTTGCAATCCCTGGAGGCCAAGAAGCAGAGGAAAGTCTACAGTGAGGTTCTCAGCCCCAGACCAGTTTCGAGCCCTAGGACGACACCACTGAGCCCGAGGCCTCCGCCTCTGAGTCCAAGAAAGGGCTTGCCGGTAAGTCCAAGAACCCCTCAGCCAGGCAGCCCCTACAAGCCAAGAATGCAGCAAAGCTATCGCTCCCCGACGTTGGTTCCATCTCATGAATCCTCCCCCACCATTGAGAACAACGTCTGCGAGCTCGCGGCCAACTCCAAATCCCCGGTTGCGGATGTAGAGGTGAAGTTCTCCGGTCCTAACGTGCTCCTGAAGACGGTGTCGCATCGCATCCCTGGCCAGGCTCTGAAGATAATCGCCGCCCTTGAGGGCCTCTCTCTCGAGATACTCCATGTAAGCATCAGCACCATTGATGATACCATGCTCAACTCATTCACCATCAAGGTATCTACACCCCTCACCCCCATGTTTCTTTTTATATCTTCTTAAAAACCTATATCTAGACCTGTAGCCACTGAAGAACCTGATCGTCTAGATTTTACTTCTTATTGGTCTAGCTGGTTTAATACATATATCTTCTTAGCACCAAACAAGGCATGTAGATATATATGTATAAGAGATGTAGTTTTGTATTTACGAGGAATCTGCAACAAAGTCAAAGCTGTTCAAGATGCTTACACTTATGTTGGATGCTGCTCATGCAACTTGGAACCACTATTGCTTTCCGGGTTCTTTTTTAAGTGAAAAAGGGCTACTATTTTACTTAAATTTGCTAGCTAGTAAATGTTTTATATCTACTGAAGTTTAAATACTAGAGGCACTCGGACCATGTTTGTTTTTTTTTTTCGTTTTTTATGCATCAAAAAGAAGAAGAAAAAGGATTGATTAAACGAGATGCAGGGAAGAAGACAAAAACTAGGTTAGATTGAGTAGCCACATGAGGCCAAGAGGATCCTACAAAATTTATCTTTTAAGATGATATAGCTAACGTGTAGGCCTGTTTACATTACATGTTGAGCCTGTCAGTATTTAATGACACATTAAAGTTGAAAGAACAAATTTTGATGCTTTTACTTACACGACTGTACATCCTCTCTTATCTTAATAAAAGCTGGGGACAGCCGCTTGCCGCCTCCATTTACATGAAAAAAACTTACACCTTACTGTTTAGCTCAGCATATCATTGATGAACTCAACTTTCTGAGCAGCCTTTCTTGTTGACATCATTTCTCTTACTCTTTGGTTCAGCTTTTCTTCCACCTTATCATTTCTCTGGGATGCCATGGTGCTATATTCTTCATCCAAGTATTCTCCACTTAATAAAGAGATTAACAACCTTCGATCCTTCATGAAAGATAGCTTAACCATTGTTTACGTCAAATAAATACACTGAGAAGCCAGATAGGTCTGAGATATCAACCCTTGCCAGAGAACGATGTAGTTGGAGAACATCTTTTGCCCAAGGAAGTGTATTTAATTGATTTGGCTCATAAGTGAAACTTTGGTTATGAATTTGCATGAAAAAAAGAGAACTATTATGATCCGACATTTGATTTCATGGCAATCTTGGAATCTATTCTATTAGCTACTTATTATGGTTGACTGCCATTAAATGATTGTTAATGAGGTTTTAGGTATTTTTGCAGATATTTGCACGTCTAGTAATATATCTAATATTTTCCCTTTCAACAGATCGGAATTGAGTGTGAACTTAGTGCGGAGGAACTAGCACAGGAAATTCTGCAAACATTCTCATAAATCCGCCGAACGCAACATCAACCATAATCTAACATCTAGCTCAGCTCCCTCGATCGGTCTCGGCTCTCGTCCAGCAACTGCTCAGTAGCAAAGAAAATGTGGAAGGCACCGACAATAATCAAGTCCATCTTGTTAGAACATGACTCCTTAACCTTTTGTTGTAATCCATGTAACTTTCACTTCAAGCTTACATTCTAATTAAGTGTGGTTTCTTCGGCTTTCTACCTCATGCTCTTGCGTGTTGGTGTAATCTCATTTAATTAATTTTCCCCATTTATGTTAATGGAGAAGCTCCACATTATGGTAAAATTTAGACCATTCACCCGAAGCAACACTTGAGGGTTAACAAACGAGGTAGAACACTGTTACGTTAATAACTAAAAAGAAACTCAGCTCTTAAAGTTTTTCGAGACGACTAGTTCTTAAATTTTTCTATTTTTTTACGTACCCTTGTTTTCCTTTGTAGCAAGAAAAATTCATAATATATACCTGCTTCCCATAAAAAATTTACAGTTAGAAGACTTATCCTGTACTTGTCTGTCAAAAAAGACTTATCCTGTACTATAGGTTAAAAAGTTTCCACCCCCAACCAAAAAACCCCTGTACCATGTAGCATGTAGGTGCGGACTAGCGGGCCGTACTTGCGTTGGTTCTTAGGTTTTGCGGCACCGTGCACGCCATGTTTCTTTAATTTGTCATTGTGAAGAGAGATTTGACACAGTTGATGAATAAGAAATAAAACTTAGATGGTCAAGGAATGGAACAAATTACAAATTTTTTTTTTGAGATTTATATTTATTATATTTATATACATTAGTTTGTAAAATTTTTATTTATATTCAATTAAATTAACGATATTAATGGGATGGAGAGGAAGATATGCATATTTTCTTTTTTTAATAATTATTATATCATTTAATATTATTTTGATCATTTTTCTAATTTATCCGACATTATATTTGGATCTCATTTAAAATTAATGATTTAATTAATATTATAATAAGTTATGAATTAAAGTATTGAATAGAAATATATTTTAAAGAAATAAATATAGATTTTTAAAATTATTAGATGTAAATATAATTTATTTCTAAATTTAGGATATTCTTCATAATCTACTCTAAAAAATTTTTTTAGATAATTATGATCGCATTGCCTACTTCACCCTCCTAGCTTGTAAGCCAGATTATTGAGGTGAAGACGATATTTCGACGCACCACAGGGGCGCGGTGAATAAAAGGATAGACATCCATGTGGTCCGCATTAATCCAAACTTTTGAATATATTGGGACAATTCAACCCACCCCCAATTTTGACTCTAGATCGATCTCATAAACACAATATACCGATCGACTAACAATTAGTTAACTGACCGACAATCGACTATTCTCAACCATCAACGGACAATCACGACAATTCAGTTAATCTCCGATCGATGACCATTGATATATCAGAGTTACCGATCGATGTTTATTCGGATCTCCATGATTACCGACATATTATTATTATCGATATACAGTCGGTAATATCTGAAACTGCCAGCACAGAAAGCACGTAATGGCCAGAACATGATTAGTGGCAGATGTAACCATCCATCCCACAATCACATAATGTCAGAATATGCGGAACTACGTATCTAACCATTATAAACGGTTATTAACATGTCACGATCATCAGTGGGCATAAGCAGCCCATTAACTCTAAGATTATGGCCCGATAATTATCCTTTAGTGCCATAAAAGCGGGATCACGTGTTCGACGGTTACATCTGAATCACCTATAAAAGGGAGGTAAATGAATAGTATTGGTAAGACAATTCTGGGCTAATTCTCTATCACTTTCAATATTCTATCTGCTGTTCATCACTCCCCACTGACTTAAGCATCGGAGGGTCTCTTCTGGATATACTTTCGGTCAGTGCGGACTTCTTTTGCAGGTGCTCTTCTCCAGCGACGGACACAACAGGAGATTGACCGCAACAGATTGGCGCACCAGGTAGGAGGCGAAATACGAGTAATCATGGCAAAAATTAGAGCTCAACATTCAACAGGATCTGTGAGGCAATCTTCTCATCGAAAAGATATTCCCCCCACCTCCATTGGCAAAGCTCAGCTCTTCGTGTCCTGTGATCACTATGGATGCACAAATTGCTATCCTAATGCAGTAAATGAAGGTATTAACAGAGGCAGTCCATAGCCTCTAACAGCAACAAATACAGCGGCAGCAGCAACCACCAGTGGAGGAGCCAGTGGCTCATTCAGTGCCGTTTAGGCACAGCCGCCGTCTTTCACGACGTTCACCCTCTTCATCTCCAGAGCGACGACCGTCTCGATACTCTCACCGAGACGGACAACCGCATTCTCGATACTCCCATCGTGCCGCCCATCCTTCGCGGCATTCTCCTTCTCCTTTCCGTGTACATAGTATCAAGAAAGAGAAAAGGCCGCGTACACCTTCTGCTTCTCCATCCTCAAATTTTTTAAGGAACTCTACCCCCGAATTGTACCGACAACGACGGTTCGACGACTATGAGCGCAAGTTCAAGAAAATCGATCGTTAACTTGTCCGACTTCATGTAAAAGATCGAAAGTCCTTCAACGATTATGACTTCCACACTGTCCAACCTCTCTCTTAACACATCCTAGATGAACTGATTCTATCTCATTTCAAGATGCCGTAGATGGAACCATACAACGGCTCCACCAATTCAATCGACTATTTGGAGAGCAATAAGGCTCTCATGATGATCTAGGGGACAATCGACGTCCTCTTATGTATCGGCTTTCCAACGGCTATTTGGAAGGCTGCTCGAGCTTGATATTCTGAGCTTCAGTCGGAGAGCATTAACTTCTTCGAGCAGCTCGAGCATTTTTTCGTAGCCTATTTCAGCACTAGCCGAAAGGTGCTACAGACATCAGACAGTCTCTTCTCCATTAAACAAGGTGAGTCATAGACATTAAGAGATTTTGTGGCTCGTTTCAATACGACCACACTTGAGGTTAGGGACCTCAATAAAGATATGACCATATCGGCTATGAAGAGGGGTTTGAGGGGATCCAGATTTACCTATTCTCTGAACAAGACTCTTTTCCAGACTTATGCTGAGCTTTTGGAGTGCGCATACAAGTATATATACATGGATGAGGGCGCTTCTAACCGGTGCCAAATAGAAGAAAAAGGTCAAAAAAAAAGTGGAAGAAAGATGAAGCTCCGATCGAATCAAGTTGGACCACCATCAATAAATGAGCTTCACCTCAATGACAGAGTCCAAAGCCAAATAGCTATGATAGGTATGACTCCTATACTCCTCTTTCTGCTCTCCATGCGCAGATCTTGATGAAAATCGAAGGAGAGAAGTATCTTCGACACTCTCTGTCAATGAAAGCGCCACCGAAGAGCCATGACAGGAAGAAATACTGTCGGTTTCATTGTAATCATGGACACGATACCGAACAGTGCATTCAACTCAAGAACGAAATAGAGGTCCTGATTCGATGAGACAATCTCGAAAAATTTCGATGAGATTGCCCGACTCAACCTTCCACTGACCAACAGTCTCGACCATAAGCTGAGAAAATGATCAACAATCGATCGATGGCGGGAGTCATCAATATGATTTCCAGATGATAGAATGATCGGAGGACAACTTTCAAAGAAGAGTCGGCAAAGACATGACGACTTGATAATGTAATTTTTTTCAGAAGATGATGTCCAAGAAATACAAACTCTCTATGATGATGCTGTCATTGTCTCAACGATGATAGCAAATTATGATATAAAAAAAATTTTAGTTGATAATGAAAGCTCAACTGATGTTCTTTTTTATTCGACTTTTTTTCGAATGCGACTACCGACTGATCGACTCGAAAGAGTCTCGACGTCATTGGTCAGTTTTATTGGGGATGTAATTACTGTAGAAGGAGAAATCACTCTCCTATTAACCTGTAGGAGCAGATCCATGATAGAATACTATTCTCTTGACATTCACAGTCGTTCGAGTTTTCTCGGCTTATAATGCCATACTCGGATGACCTGTTCTTAATACCTGAAGAGCAGTAGTTTCAACATATTATTTGCTGGTCTGATTTCTAATAAGAAATGAAGTCAGAGAAATACGTGGAGATCAACAACTTACTCGACGCTGCTTCTTCATCTCTATACAAAATAATCGATCTGAAGACTCTTTGTCTGTCGATAAATTGGATCAAAGAGAAAATAAAGAAAGGGATGAACCAATTGAACAACTGATTTTTATCCTGCTAAAAGAAGATCTTGAGAAGATAGTCTATATTGGATCGTAATTGTCTAATCTAGAGCGGCAATAACTGATAAATCTACTAAGAGCAAACATTGATATTTTTACTTGGTCGGCTACTGATATGTCAGACATTCTTCTAGAGATAATAACCCATCGATTAAATATTGATCCAAAAGTTAGATCGATGAGACAAAAGAAAAAACCTTTTGCTCCTGAAAGACAGAAGATCATCAATGATGAAGGCGACAAGTTTCTTGCAGCTGGCTTCATCAGAGAAGCTAATTATGTCGATTGGCTCGTCAATATAGTAATGGTGAGAAAAGTCAATGAAAAATGAAGAATCTGCATCGACTATACAAATCTAAATGAAGCTTGTTCGAAGGACTTTTTTTTGTTAAAGATCGACCAACTAGTTGATGCGATTTTGAGACACTGACTCTTAAGCTTCATGGACATCTTTATAGGTTACAATCAGATTTGGATGGCATTCGAAGATGAAGAGCAAACAGCTTTCATAACCGACAAAGGCATCTACTATTACAAAGTAATGCCATTCAGTTTAAAAAATACTGGAGCTACTTATCAATGGCTAGTCAACAAGATATTCAAATCACAAATTGGGCAAAATATGAAAGTTTACGTTGATGACATGCTGGTGAAAAGTCCTCAAACTTCTGACCATGTTCGGGATCTGGAAGAAGCCTTCGACATATTTCAACGATATCAGATGAAATTGAATCCAATCAAGTGTGTATTCGGAGTAACTTTTGAAAAATTATTTAGATTTTTGTATCACAATGAGGATTTGAAATCAATCCCAAAAAAATAAAGGCTATCATCAATATGAAGCATCCAAGCTCCAAAAAAGAGATACAACAATTCAATGGAAGGATCACTGTACTTAGTCGGTTTATCTCAAGATCCGTAGAAAGGTGTTTGCCTTTCTTCAAGATTCTGAGATAAGCAAAAGATTTTTCATGGTCGGATGAATGTCGATAATCCTTCGAAGATCTAAAAAGATATCTGGCATCTCCACCGCTACATACAAAATTGAAGATGGGAGAAACTTTGTATCTTTATTTGACAACTTTGACAGAGACAGTTAGTTCGATACTCATCTAAGAAGATGAAAATCGAATTCAATGACCTATTTACTATACCAGCAAGGTGCTTCATAATACTGAAGTAAGATATTCAAAGGCGGAGAAAATGATCTATGCTCTAATCATATCATCGCAAGGACTTCATCTATACTTCCAAGCATATCCCATTATCATCTTGACAGATCAGTCATTGATGATGATTTTATACCGACCTGATACTTCGGGACGAATGATAAAGTGGACAATAAAACTTAGCGAGTTCGATATTCAATATCATCCACGTCCATAGATGAAGGCACAAATTTTGATCGATTTCATCATCGAAGGTACCATACCTGACAATAATCTCGAGGATGAATCCAAAAATAAAATAAAGCAAGTCGAAACTCCCGAGCCTGATCTAACATCGGTGTGGATGCTGCATAGTGATGGAGCATCCAACGCACAAGGCAGTGAAGCTGATCTCATCCTTACTAATTTCGAAGGGATTGCAACCTAATATGCCCTTCGATTTAATTTCAAAGCTTCAAATAACCAAGTCGAGTATAAAGCTCTCCTAGCTGGCTTGAAGATTGCTAAAGAGCTTGACATTGAAAATCTGAAGGTCTTCACCGACTCATAATTGATTACCAGACAAGTTAAGGGCGAGTTTGAAGTCTGAGATCCCATTATGATAAAGTATCTTCAAAAAGTGAAAGATCTTACATCGTCGACTCTAAAATATTTTGAGATCTCTCATATTTCAAGAACAGAAAATGCTCGAGCCGACGTACTTTTTCAACTTTTAACCACTTCATTCAACTCACTGGATTGGACGTTCATCAAATACCTTGGACAGTCGAGTGTTAATAAAGTCGAAGAAGTGCTATAACTCAATGATGAGCCAAGCTGGATGAATCCGATCATCCAGTACTTGACTGATGAAACTCTACCTACAGATCCTTAAGCCAAACGATTTAGATGGATGGCCTCACAATATATTTTGATGAATGACCAACTTTATAAGAGATCATTCTCTCTTCCCTTACTGAAATGTTTGAGATCAGTGGATGCCGACTATGCACTCCGAGAAGTTCATGAAGGAATTTGTGAAAATCACTTGCAGGGCAAATCTTTGGCTTATAAAGTTTTACGACAACGATATTATTGGTCCACCATGAAGAAAGATACAGCTGAACTCATCCGAAGATGTGAACCATGTCAAAAGTATGTAAATATACAACATCAACCAACTAGTCAGTTGACATCAATTATTGCACCATGATCTTTCGCACAATAGAGAATCGACATACTTGGCCCTTTCCCTCCGGCATCTAGTTAGAAGAAGTTTATAGTGGTTGTCATTGATTACTTCATCAAATAGGTAGAAGCTAAATCTTTGGCACAAATCACTGAAAGTAAGATGAAAGATTTTATTCAGAAGTTAATCATATGCAGATTCAGTCTACCACACATCATTATCACTGACAATGATCGATAATTCGACAATCAGAGCTTCAAAGAGTTCTGTGCGAAATTTTATATTACACATAAGTTCACATCAATCGGCCATCTACAATCCAACAGTGAGGTGGAAGTGATAAATCGAACAATCATATATGATCTTAAGACCAGACTGAATGAAGCTAAAGACCTCCGGATGGAAGAATTGTATCCGATCTTATGGACATATCGGATAACTCCTCGTATACCGATGGGAGAGTCATCGTTCAACCTGACCTACGAAACAGAAGTGATGATTTCACTTGAGATCGGATTATCATCGTAAGAGTTGAATAGTATGATGAGTCGAGCAATTCAGAATGTCAGAGAGCCGATCTAGACTTACTTTCAGAAGTCTGACAGCAAGCTCAAATTTGAATGGTAGCATATCCACAGAGAATAGTCTGATATTATAATGCAAAAGTTAAGTCGAAGGTCTTCCGTTCAAAAGATCTGATCCTAAGAAAGGCAGAAGTTTCAAAGCCTCTGAATCAGAAAAAGTTGTCTTCAAATTGAAAAGGACCCAGAATAACCGAAATGCTTCGATCGGATGTATATCGACTAGAAACTCTTGATGAAATAATTATTCTTCGAACTTGAAATATTGACAATTTGAAAATGTATTATCAATAAAGTTGTTCCCATGTATAATGTTCAGAATGAAATATTGGAATTCAGAATCATAAAAATTTTAATCAACTACATTTACAAAATAACATTAGGTCGATAAATAATTGATCAATTTTATCTTAATTTTTCATTATAAAAATAGACATATCGACTGTATCTCGATTTTTCACTATAAAAATCGACTCCAGTCGAATGACTACTTATGCCGACTTAGTTATAACTAAATAAAATATTATGCCGATTCGATCCTGATCAAATCAAAAATATACCGACTTGACTACAGTCAGTCGAAGAATATTCGGCTAACCACTATTTATCAAATATCTAGACATACTGATTTGACTATGGTCAGTCGAAGGATATTCGACTTATCACTATCTATCCAAATACCTAAAAGATAAGGTATGTCGACCAATATTCGACTAATAGGCAAACTCTACTACAGTTATTATTGAACATCCGATTCGCTAATGGATAATCGGTTGTCTGACTATGATTCTACAACATTGGAAGTATAAAGAGAAAAATATCAAAAGAGAGTTTGTACTTAATTTTTTTTTTTTATTCACCGAAGAGAATGTTACAAAATTGAACCGAAGTTCATTTACGTACAAAAAAGATCTGATTATAAAAAAAGAAATTACACCAATCACCAGTCATTTTCTTCATCACCTTGCTCCGGCACAGCTTCGGTAGTTGGAGCAAGCCCTGATGCAGTCGGTGCATCTTCTTCAGGTGGTGCGGGGCCCTCTTTTGCAGTCTCTTCTTTCGAATTTGGAGGAACGATGCTGCTCAAGTCCAAGTTCAAATATAATTTTTCGACTGTATCTCGATCGTCCTCGTATTCGATGCAGTAGGAGGCGAATCCACCCTCGAGAATCTCCTCCTTGAATTCTTCCGAATTCTTGAAGTTCTTGACAGCTAGACTTAGGACATCTCTCGCCGACTCGACTTCAGCTTTCGCGGAGGCTGACTCGGCATCGCCAGTGCCAGCCTTTCCATGGTGGCCCGATACTTTTCACGCTCCACTTCCAGTTCTTCAATATATTCATCTATCTCTCTTTAGAGCCGACTGATAGAATGTTTCTTGCTCCTGATCCGAGACTCGGGAGACGTAATATTCTAATGAGCTGACTCAAGCTCGGCTGTGAAGGACTGCAGATCAACCGTCATGCAGGAGATCTCTTCTTGAGGTGTCTTCTCCCGCTTGGTTGTTGTTTAAAGCTACTCAATGACAGCAGTCTTCTCAGCACTGGCAGCCGCCACCTTGTCCATCCTAAATCGATGAAAGTCGATGATCTTTCGATATCTGCTTTCTAGAGCATGCAAATCGTGCACCCACTGAAAATAGAAGACAAGTCAAGTTGGATTAAAAAAAAAGAAAAGAGGAATGTCGAAAAATTATACCCCAAGTACCGTCGGGTAGAAGGAGGAAAATATTTTGGATACAGTCCGATTTCTTCTACTCTCCCTATCTGTAGGGAAAAGTGTGGCCTCGATGAGTCGCTTGGCCAACGTCGGATTGGCCAAGGGTGACTCACCTTCAAAAATTCTAATGTCAACAAGGGTGGGAAGGCCCATAGATGACTCATCATCCATCGAGGTAGCCAGAGCCTTCCCCCGGTCTTCAGTCGACGGTCGCATGCTTGAGACCACTGGGAAGTTAGCGCTTGACTGTGCCCGAGACCGCTCTACTGGAGGAACAGTTGGCGCAGCCACAAATTGCTTGGGTTCGACTGCGACTTCCGACTCAGCTCGAATCCCCATCGATGGAGCTGCTGATGGTTCTACTGCGGCTTTTTCATCCCTCGCCGCCCCGACTCCAATGGACGGCGCTTCAGTCAGAAGAAGTGTTATCAGAGCTGACAATACTAGGACTGGCTCTGGGCTGACTCCGACAGAATGTCGAATTCTCTTGCCGATATCGATGGAGAATTAACCCGACTCTTTCTCGATGGTCGAAAGAATCCAGCATCGATCACTGTCCTCTTCTTGGTAGCATGCGAACGGATGTCAGCTGCTGACACTCGTGCCCTTATCCGCATAGCTGCAATCAAAAGAAAAAGATCAGTACAAAGTTTAGAAATAGGCAGAAGAAAAAGTGAAGTGACCGATTATGATATATCTAGAGAAGTTACCGAACTAAGTCCGGTATCGTAGAGAACCTGTTGGTGATCAGCTCTTATTGCGGTGGAACTTTCATATCCTTTAGTTGGAGGAAGTCTTCTTGATCAGCTACATCCACCCGACTATTCTTGTTGGGGCCAGTTCTCGGATTGCCCCAGCTTGAAGGAAAGCCTCAGGAGGAAGAAGAAGAAACAAAAAAAAATTGAATCTTTCATCCATGAATGGACAATAGAAGATCGGAGATAAAAGAAAGATCCTTCCTCGGGTTGAAAAACCACCAATCCTTGATCTTAGGGTGAGGACGGAGAACCAACAAAGTCTGAAATAAAGATGGATGAGGATCAGTCGGAATAAGATGACATAATAAAGCAAAACTAATGATCAGTCTGATGGAGTTCGGAGCCAGCTGAGTAGGACAGAGACCATAATAATTGAGAAGATTCTGAACGAATTTTGAAATCAAAAATCGAAGACTGACCCGAAGATCCTCCACATAAAATGCGACTTAGCTCGAAGGAGGAGAGTTCACTCGACCGTCCGGATCAGGAGCAGAAAGCTGATATTACTCCAGGATATGGTGTTGTTCCTAGAGCCACTCAACATTGGGTTCGGATAAAAAAGAAACTTCTATTTTCAGACCCGATGGAGAATCGTCGGTCGGATTCTTCGATCAACTATCCCGAGAAGATGAAGCCTTCTTACTTACCATTGAAAATGAAGAATTAAAGGAGAAAAAGGAAAACCCTAAAAAAAAATCCTAAGAGAGAGAAAGGAGAACTCAATTTGGAGTCAAAGATGACGCAAGGAACAGGACTTGAAAAGCTCCTAGTAGTGGGGCAAAACCTTCTGGCAGAACCTTCTATTGCAGAGGAAAACAACGAATGTAAAAGTAAAATTCAGATGAAAGCAATTTTGTATATATAGGATCCCTCAATGGTCTGGATAAAATCATTTAAATCAGAGTCTCCTTGGATATCGGCATGTGGCTACATCAAGATTAACCATTGATCAGACAATTCGACGCACCTATTGTCAGATCATGCCACCTCACCATTATCCGCGTGAACAGCTCAGATCCAATAATATTTTGATATGTGGCCAAGATCTACTCAAATCGTTTGGATTCTCCGGATGTCGAATTATCTATCCAAAATGACATCCCAATGATGATCTCATAGATATCGAAACAACAAAACAGCTAGAGATCTCTCGTATTTCAAAAATCATTAACGTTAGTAGTTGAATCGGAGCTCGAAGCAGCACGTGACGTGACAACTTTCTTCATCCAACGTGATAGACCAGGTGACAATATGCACGTCAGGCCATTTTGGACTTGAGAGTGGAGGACAACTATTGGGATAATTCAACCGACCCTCAATTTCAACTCTAGATCGACCTTATAAATATAATATGCTGACTAACAATCAGTTGACCGACTGACAGTCGGCTATTTTCAACCATCGATGAACAACCATGACAACTCGATTAATTTTCGATCGATGACCATTGACATATCAGAGTTATCGATCGATGCTTATTCAGGTCTCCATGATTATCGACATATTATTTTTACTGATATATAGTCGGTAATATCTGAAATTGCTATTACAGAAAGCGCGTAATGACCAGAACATGATCAGTGGTGGATGTAACCATCGATCCCACAATCACAAAATTCCAGAATGTGTAAAACCCACGTGTCTAACTATTATAAATAGTTATCAACATGTTACGATCATCAGTGGGCATAAACAGCCCATTAACTCTAGGATTATGGCCCGATAATTGTCCTTTGTGCTATAAAAAGCAAGACCATGTGCTCGATGGTTACATCTGAATCATCTATAAAATGAAGATAAATGAACAGCATTGATAAGGTAATTCTGAACTGATACTCTATCACTTTCAATATTCTATCTGCTATTCATCACTCTCTATTGACTTAAGCATCGAAGGATCTCCGTCGGACATAATTTCGGTCAGTGCGGACTTCTTTTGCAGGTGCTCTTCTCCGACGATGGGTGCAACAGGGGATTGGCCGCAATAAGATATTTGCCAGCTTTTGTCGGTGGGTGACACAGACAACCAATATAAATCTATATTTTTTTTTGGTAAGAATATAAATCTATATTTGGGCCCAAATCGTGTCCGGATTCTGCAACTTGTTAAACAGTCTTCATGTTGTTAATCCGCACGCAGTCCACTGCTAAATAAGAAACTACCACTAGGACGGTAGAAGAAATGGAAAACCCGCAAATCTCCGTCATTTCCATCATGAAGAGACAGGGGGGCTTCGGAAAAGATCAAGGGTCTATTAGGTTGGAGTATACCAGATTACAAGATAATCTAATAATTTTTAAAGATTATTTATATAAAAAATAATTATGAAGAAAAATAATTTTTATTACGTTTAATTGATGAAAAAATTATTCAAAAAAATGATATTGAAAAAAAAATATTATGTTTGGTTGGAGAAAAATTTATATAAGAATATAACTAAATTTACACAAACATATATATATATATATATATATACTTCAATATAAAATAATTTTTTAATATCAGGATAGCATTGCCATCTTCAATTAGTTTTTATATAATGATATAATCACATAGCCCTTTTGCATAATACCATCTTCATTTTAATTTTTTGATAAAAATTTTTTATTAAATAAATTTAGAAAGGCATTAGAACAAATTCAATAATTACATATGCAGCTTTACTGGAGGTATTTTTATCGAGTATGAATTATCATCATTCGAAAATTTACCGAATATCAACCCTCTATAGTATTTATTTTACCTTCTATCTTTGAAAAATAAACATGGGGCCCATCAAATTTTTTTTACCATCTTTCTCTTCCACTTTTTATATCAAATATAGTAATTTAACATGGAATTCATTTCTTCGATCACCACCCTGGCAATCGCCATGCTTGCATTGGCTACTATCATCCTCTCTCTCACCGACAAAATTAGAAGAGGACAGCGACAAGAGATGGAGGGGGAGTTATCGGAAATTTGGCAATGGCCAGGGAGAGAAGCGGTGGGAGTTGCCCCAAAAAGACAGGGAAGGGAGGATATAAACTGAAGAGCTCTTTTTTTTTCTTTCTTTTAACTTTTCTCATAATGGGATTTTAGAGAATATCCAAATCCTAAATAGGTAGATGTTTGCAACATAAAATTTTTAACCATCGTGGATAACTACCACATCATTTATTTTAGAGACAAATGATCCTCTTTCATCCCTATACCATGCTAATGGTGTCTTATCATATTCGTGGCATGAATGAGAGCCACTCATCTTCAAGATAGTTGACATATAGTGGCTATCCGCAATAGTAAAATACTTTGCAATACAAAAATTATGCCACAGATGATCCAAACTCACCGAGAAGACCCAAGATTTTCGGCAATGCACTTTTGAATTGTAGAGTCCTACATCATTTTGAATAGCCATCATGGCATCCATCTCAAAGATAGGTGATTGTTGCTTATACGAGGGGCACACTACGTATGGCACCCAGTGTGATCATTTAGATTTCCACAACGAACCATTTATCTCGTAAACGGATAACATGATGGATATCTATGGCAGGATCATGGGCATGTATTTTCCATTTTTCCTTTTCTGTATGTGATAATTTGATATATTTGGTGGACCACATGCCCGGTGGTCCGGCCAATATAACCACTCTTTTTCTTGAATAAGCATATTCCACTTATTTTAATTTAGCTTTGCATATCAGAGTTAGAACAGAAATATACCTTTCATACTTAGCAGTATGGTTATTAATTTTACAAATAATAATAAAAGTAGTTAAGTTTCTGGAACTTGGTTATTTATATCAAAACGTAATGAGACAAAACTCTAGATAGTGCGGATCTATTGGCGAAAAGGATGCAAATGGGCCAGCATCCTAGGTGACGTTGATTATTTGGACTCAATAATCGACTATTTCAATCGCATTCCTATGGACTAGAATACCCCATCCCATGAATTCACAGGCAAGACGGGTCCTGTGAAAAGAACATGCATCCCTCCTCTATTCCTCATAACTCCGACGACGACGACCTCGTAAATTCGGCCTTTGGGGCTGGTTGGCCTTTGTTGGTAGCCACAAGATGGATACCTCCAGATAAGCAAAAGGACTTTCAGTTGGCCACTCTTCCTGCTTAAATACAGTCTTATACTGTCCCAATCAAAATCATCTAGGCTACGCTTGTTTGAAGGGATGAGTTTTGAAGAGCTATCCTCAGACTTTAGAAGGATATACTGTTCCATTGAATTTTTGGTTGTTTAGATGGAAGGATGAGCGTGGAGAACAAACCGACGCAATGATTCCACGATGATTTGAATTTTATCATAACGACAGGACTCCTCTTTTATTTTATTTTTTTGGTGTGCTTAAAGAGTGTCAAGGCATTTTATCAAAAAAAAATTAATTGTAAAGTTAAAATTGTAATGAGAGGAGATAAGTTTCCCTATTTTGTGGAAGAATTCTATTTCACCAAACCCGCTTAATAGAATTAATTTCTCTCTTATTTTTTTTGCACTTATCCCAAGAAGACTATCTTCTTAAGTGTTTGGCATAATATCCTCCCATTTGAAAATACAATCTTAAATTAAACCCACCATTTATTCCATGATTCAAGAGAATCTCTGATATGGATCGTTTTAGCCGTTATGAATAGGTAGATAGATCTAAGGAGCGAGATTCGTGGTACCAAAAAACAAATTATGAGCCAAAAAATCATAATTTGGTCAAACGACGTCCGATTTAGATGATTTTTTTTTTTTGAAATCAAATAACGTTTTGAAATCTACATCTTAGAGCTAACTCTTTAGAAGGTTAAAATGAGCTGAAATTCTATTATTTGGATCGTGAAATAGGTTGATTAAATTGAAGATTTTCTTTTCAAAAAAAAAATCATCAAAGATATTTTGAATTCGTGAAGAATTAGATAGAATAATATAAGATAAAATTGATGTAAAGATTGACATATATTTTATGTAAGATTTTGATTTTTTTTTAATGATTATTTTCTCTAATCATATTTATTTTTGAAAATTTAATTTTATTCAAATTAAAAGAGAAATTTAGCTCGAATTGTACAAAGAGGACCTCACTACTATTATAAATCGAAGGTTAGGTGCTTCAATTTTTGATGTGTGGATCATAAATGAAAGAAAAATGAATTTGAATGCTGCTTTCATAATTTTTTTTATTTTCTTCTATTTTTTTTAAAATATTCAAATTGAGTGAATTTTGGGAGTTCTTCATCCGATCATTCTATATGGAATCTGCCAGAAATATGTGGATGATGAATAATATGATAGAAAGAAATACTCAATTGGATGATTAAGGATCTTAGCCTATGGATAATATTAGGCTATCAGCAAATGGCATGTGAAGTTCTATTGGCAAAGCCCAAAAAAAAAGAGAGAGAATAAAATCTAATGGTGTGGCTCCGGAGCGCTGTTTTTCCTCTACCATTGATGCATCATTTCATAGCGACAGATGAGGCGTTCATCACCAGCCATCTTTTATCTCTTTATCTTTGTTAAAGATAAAATATTTTGAAAGTCTTAAATAATTATGATATAAATTCCAACTACATCATTGATAATGATAATTGTTGGGGAATACCCGCTGCCCGACCGACTGCCGGAGGGCCCGACCGACTGCCGGAGGGCCCGACCGACCGGAGGGCCCGACCGACTGGACGGCCCGACCGTCCGACCGCCTGACGGCCTGACCACCCCCGTTGGACGACTCCGACTGGCCGATAGGCCGACCGAACGTCGGTCGGGGCGACCGACTGACGGGAGCCACCAGCGGCTAATCGCCGACTTGGGGTGTGTCGGGCGTATCCATCCCGACCGACTGAACCCGGGGGGCCTGAGGCCCGACTTACATAAAGCTCGCCGACCGACCGGAGGAACCCGACGCCACTCCGCTGGCTGCCGACCTAGGGTCGGCTGACTCCTCTAACCGCCGTACAGCCGCCAGACGTTGTCAGCCCTGACACGGACATGCGGCACAATTACCTAGGGGCATTATCCCATCGAGGGCCGGGTCAACCCTGGTAATTAGACGGCCGCACGGCGACGTGATGTTTTCACGGCGGCTCTGACAGCTCACAGTGAGTTGACAGTTCCTCACTTGTCCGCGCCATTAATGACGGCGCCATACCTAGCTCCACTATATATACCGGGGAAGGCAACAGTGCAAGCGGTCGATCCGCCCGTCTCTCCCACATGCGCAGGCTCGCTCCTCTCTCTCTCTCCCTCTCTCTTTCTCAGAGCTCTCTGTCTGCATTTCACTGTTGCCCAGTCACCTCTCTGACTTGACCGTCGGAGGGTCCCCGCCGGAGCCGCCTCCGGTCAGTGCGGACTTCCTTTTGCAGGTGCACGCTTCCCGGCGATCGGACGACGAGGCGATTGGCCGCAACAGATTGGCGCGCCAGGTAGGGGAACGCATGACGAAGATGAGAGCTCAACGATCGAGAGTCACTGGGTCGGCCAGGCGTTCTTCCCGTCGGGAAGAAGCCTCCCCGCCCCCACCGGCGGCGGAGCCTAGCTCTCCGCGCCCTGCAGTGACCACGGAGGCCCAGATTGCGGCCATCGTGCGGCAGATGACCGTACTGACCGACGCAGTCAAAAGCCTCCAGCAACAACCGGCGGCCCGACCTATGCCTTCCAGGAGCAGCCGCCGACGGCCGCGCCGACCCCTGTCGCCTCCATGCGAGCGCTCCCACGGAGAGGAGGAGGGGCGACCACGGCGCGACGACCGACGGTCCCAGCGGCCCTCTCCTTCCCCGTTGGAACGGGCGAGGAAGGAAAAGCGGCCGCGCACACCGTCGGCCTCTCTTTCAGAATCCTCCGGAGGCTCCACCCCTGGGGTCTCCCAGCATCGACGAGCGGACGACTACGAGCGACGGTTCGAGGAGATCGACCGCCGACTCGCCCAACTGCAGATGGACGGCCAGAAGTCTTCGAACGACGTCGACTTCCAGACCGCCCAGCCTCTCTCTCGACTGGTCCTCGACGAGCCGATTCCCAGTCGGTTCAAAATGCCGAACGTGGAGCCATACGACGGCTCCACCGACCCAGTCGACCACCTCGAGAGCTACAAAGCTCTCATGACGATTCAAGGAGCAACCGACGCTCTTTTCTGCATCGGCTTCCCCGCGACGCTCCGCAAGGCTGCCAGGGCTTGGTACTCCGATCTTCGATCGGGCAGTATCCATTCCTTCGCGCAGCTCGAGCACTCGTTCGTGGCCCATTTCAGCACCAGCCGAAAGCCGCCGCGAACGTCGGATAGCCTTTTCTCCCTCAAGCAGGGGGGAAACGAGACGCTCCGACACTTCGTGGTGCGATTCAACGCGGCCACGCTCGAGGTCCGGGACCTCAACGAAGAAAAGGCGGTTTCAGCCATGAAGCGGGGCCTGAGGTCGTCCCAATTTACTTATTCTCTGGACAAGACCCTCCCCCGAACATACGCCGAGCTACTGGAGCGCGCATACAAGTATATGCGCGCGGACGAAGGAGCGTCCGACCGACGCTTGGTCGAGCCCAGAGGTTCGAAGGAGAAGCGGAGAAAAGGTCGGGAGCCCGCCAAACCAAGAAGGCCCCCGGCCAATAGTCGGCTTTCTCCACCCCGACAGATCCAAAAATCACCCCGCCGACAGACTCCGAGGCCGGTGCGTCCCAGGTATGACTCCTACACTCCTCTCTCCGCTCCCCGTGCGCAGATCTTGATGGAGATCGAAGGGGAAGAATACATGCGACGGCCTCCGCCTCTGAAGGCAAAGGGCCTCGACCATCGGAAGTACTGCCGGTTCCATCGGAGCCACGGCCACGACACCGAGCGATGCATCCAGTTGAAGGATGAGATCGAAAATCTCATCCGCCGGGGGTATCTCGGCAAGTTTCGAAAGGGTCCGCCGACCCGACCGACTGCCGATCGACGCCCCCAGCCGACTGAAGAGGCGCCGACTAACCAGCCGACGGCTGGAGTCATCAACATGATCTCCAAGCGGCTGGGATCGGGGACGTCTACAGGCGGGGAGCCGACGAAAAAGCCGCGCCCAGACGACGTGATCACCTTCTCCGAAGACGACGTTCGGGGCATCCAGACTCCCCACGACGACGCTGTTGTTGTGTCGGCGACAATAGCCAATTATGATGTAAAACGAATTTTTGTTGATAATAGAAGTTCGACAAATATTTTGTTTTACTCGACCTTCTCCCGAATGCGACTACCAACTGATCGGCTTAGTAGGGTCTCCACGCCCTTGATCGGCTTTGCCGGAGACACCGTCACGACAGAAGGAGAAATCACCCTGCCCGTGACGGTCGGTACCGAACCACGGCAAAGCACAGTCTCCCTCATTTTCGCGGTCGTCCAAGTTCCTTCGGCCTACAACGCCATACTCGGGCGACCCGGATTGAACGCCCTCAGGGCGATCATCTCGACGTACCATCTCCTTGTTCGGTTCCCGACCAAAAACGGAGTCGGGGAGATGCGCGGAGATCAACAGCTCGCCCGACGATGCTTCCAAATCTCCGCTCAAAACGACGAGACAAAGGATCCCCTGACTATCGATAAACTGGATCAACGGGAGGAGGAAGAACGGGGTTCGCCGGCCGAGCAGCTCGAGGCGATCCCGATAGGAGAAAATCCCGACAGAAAAGTTTGGGTCGGGTCTAAATTGCCCGACACCGAACGCCACCGACTGGCGGAGCTGTTGACGGCCAACGCCGACATATTTGCATGGTCGGCGGCAGATATGTCGGGCATCCCTCCAGAAACAATTACTCACCGACTCAACATCGACCCGACAATGAAGTCGGTGAGGCAGAAGAAAAGGTCCTTCGCCCCAGAAAGGCAGAAGGCCATCGATGAAGAAGTGGACAAGCTGCTCGAAGCAGGCTTCATTCGGGAATCCACGTATCCCGACTGGCTCGCCAATGTCGTCATGGTCAAGAAAGCCAACGGGAAATGGAGGATCTGCATCGACTATACCGACCTCAACCGAGCATGCCCGAAGGATAGCTTTCCACTCCCGAAGATCGACCAGCTGGTGGATGCGACGTCCGGATTTCGACTGCTCAGCTTCATGGACGCCTTCGCCGGGTACAATCAGATCCGGATGGCACCTGAAGACGAGGAGCACACCGCGTTCGTGACCCCCAAGGGCCTCTACTGTTATCGGGTGATGCCCTTTGGATTGAAGAATGCCGGCGCCACCTACCAGCGACTCGTCAATAAGGTCTTCAAAGACCAGATCGGGCGTAACATGGAGGTATACGTGGACGACATGCTGGTAAAGAGCACGCAGATCTCGGACCATGTTCAAGATCTCGAGGAGACCTTCCGCACCCTTCGACGACACCGAATGAAGCTCAACCCGACCAAATGCGCTTTCGGGGTGACCTCAGGGAAGTTCCTCGGATTCCTCGTTTCTCAGAGAGGGATCGAGGCCAACCCTGAGAAGATAAAGGCAATCCTCGACATGCGTCATCCGAACACCAAGAAGGAGGTCCAACAGCTGAACGGAAGAATCGTTGCTCTTAGCCGATTCATTTCCCGATCAGCTGAAAGGTGCCTCCCGTTCGTCAAGACCCTGCGCCAGGCGAACGGTTTTTCTTGGTCGGATGAGTGTGAACAGACCTTCGAAGACCTGAAAAGGTACTTGGCTTCCCCGTCGCTGCTCGTGAAGCCGCAGGTCGGGGAGACCTTGTATCTCTACTTGGCCACATCTTCTGAGGCGATTAGCTCGGTGCTCGTTCGGGAAAACGAGTGTCGGACTCATCAGCCCATCTACTATGCCAGCAAAGTGCTCCACGGCACCGAAGCCAGATACTCGGAGACAGAAAAGATGGTTTTCGCCCTAACCGTCTCCGCGCAACGGCTCCGACCATACTTCCAGGCCCACGCCATTGTGGTACTCACCAACCAGCCCCTGAGGGCCATACTGCGCCGACCCGACACATCCGGACGACTCGCTAAGTGGGCGATGAAGCTTAGCGAGTTCGACATTCAGTACCGGCCAAGGCCTGCCTTAAAGGCCCAGGTCCTGGCCGACTTCATCGCCGAATGCCCGACGACCGACCAAGGGTCGGGAGCTGAAGGCCCGGGACGAAATTCGGTCTCTGAGCCAGACCCGATCTCCACCTGGGTACTCCACATCGACGGAGCCTCCAACGCTCAGGGAAGCGGGGCTGGGCTCCTGCTCACGAATTCGGATGGGGTAGTCACCGAATACGCCCTCCGGTTCGACTTCGAGGCCTCCAACAATCAAGCCGAATACGAGGCACTCCTCGCGGGCTTGAGGATGGCGAAGGAGCTGGGCATCGACAGCCTCCGGGCATTCTCCGACTCTCAGCTGATCGTGGGGCAGGTCAAGGGCGACTTCGAGGCGCGAGATCCGACCATGATCAAGTATCTTCAGAAGGTAAAGGATCTCGTGGCCCGCCTCGAGTATTTCGAGATCTCCCACATCCCCAGGACGGAGAACGCCCGTGCCGATGCTCTCTCCAGATTGGCAACGTCGGCCTATGATTCTTTGGGTCGGACGTTCGTCGAAAACCTCCAACAGCCGAGCATTGATCGGGTCGAAGAAGTGCAGCAGCTAACGTCCGAACCAAGTTGGATGGACCCGATCGTCCGGTACTTGTCCGACGGGACCAGTCCCGAACATCCCGCGGAGGCCAAGCGACTGCGATGGTCGGTGTCGCAATATGTGATCATGGACGGCCGACTCTACAAGAGGTCGTTCTCCCTCCCTCTGCTCAGGTGCTTGGGACCGACCGACGCCGACTACGCTCTCCGAGAGGTTCACGAAGGAATTTGTGGGAATCACTTGGGGGGCAAGTCCTTAGCCTTCAAGGTCTTGCGACAGGGCTACTACTGGCCGACCATGAGGAAGGATGCGGCAGAGTTGGTCCGAAGGTGCGAGCCATGCCAGAAGTATGCCAATATTCAGCACCAACCGGCCAGCCAAATCACTCCCATTGTCGCTCCATGGCCCTTCGCTCAGTGGGGAGTCAATATTCTCGGCCCCTTCCCACCGGCGTCAGGCCAGAGGAAGTTCATCGTTGTCGCCATCGACTACTTCACGAAGTGGGTCGAGGCCGAGCCCTTGGCGCAGATCATCGAGCGGAAGATGGAGGACTTCGTCCAAAAGTCCATCATCTTCAGGTTCGGATTGCCGCACACCATCATCACCGACAACGGACGGCAATTCGACAACCAAGACTTCAAGGACTTCTGCGCCAGGTTCCACATCCGTCATCGACTAACTTCAGTCGGGCACCCACAGTCCAACGGTGAGGTTGAGGTGACGAACCGAACCCTGCTCCATGGACTCAAGACCCGACTGAACGAAGCCAAAGGTCTCTGGGTCGACGAGCTGGGCTCCGTCCTATGGGCTTACCGAACGACCCCCCGTGTCCCGACCGGGGAGTCGCCGTTCAGTTTGGCCTACGGGACAGAAGCTATGATCCCGCTCGAGATTGGCCTGCCATCTTCAAGGGACGAGCAGTACCACGAGCCGGACAACTCCGAAAGCCGGAGGGCCGACCTAGACCTTCTCCCCGAACTGCAAAATAAGGCTCAAATCCGAATGGCCTCATACCGACAGAGGGTCGCCCGGTACTACAACGCTAAGGTCAGACCAAAGCTCTTCAGGCCTGGCGACCTAGTCTTGAGGAAGGCGGAAGTGTCGAAGCCCTTGGACCAAGGGAAGTTGGCTCCCAACTGGGAAGGACCCTACAAGGTTGCTGACACCTTCGGGCCGAGAGCCTATCGGCTGGAGACCCTTGAGGGGAAACCCATTCCCCGGACTTGGAACGCCGACAACTTGAAGCTGTATTACCAGTGAATTCTGTAATCCAATTATCGGAATACAAGTTCAATGTGAAAAATCGGAGCTCTAACTCTTCAACTACTGATCGGCGCTCAGCCCCGACGCATCGACGCGGATCTGGCACCGACGACACATCGGTCCCTCACACGGACCGATGCATCTACGACGACGGGAGTCAATACTCCTTCGACGACTCGTCGGACCTTCACAAGGGCCGACGGACTCTTATGAACGGGAGTTACACTCCCTCGACTTTCGGCAACACATCCGCCCCTGACAGAGGCCGATGCAGCTGTTGCGACGGGAGTTCATGTTCCCTCTACGGTCGAATTTTCGGGCAGAATCCTTTGGCCGACAGGCCGATCGGGCCCCGACCGGGGAAAGGCTAAAAGCCCACGCGACTGTTGCCGCGACTTCCGACCATGCTACGGCCGGTCGAGGGATATTCGGCTTACCACCGTCTATCATATGACGCGACCTTAGTCGCACCCACTACTCGCCGACCGACCAATGGCCGGCTGAACGACATTCGGCTTGCCACCGTCTGTCAAAAGACATGGAACCCGACGCAGAGTAGGGACCCGACTTACTATCGTCCCCCGACATTGCGACGCAAATGACCGACTAAATGCATCTACGGGAGTCCGAACCCCTAACCTTTACAAGGTTCGGTCGGCTCCCGACTCAACGGATGGACCCAATTGGCAACTTCGACTACCCGAAGCCGACCTATAGTCGGGACGTATTCTACCTTCGGGGCTGCACAAATTGTCGAAGTCCTATCGGCTTACGTAAGTTGGCGGCTTGCTTAAGTTAGTGACTAAGGTTCCACGTCGCAGCAATGGTCGGCATTACAAACAAGAAGTAAAAGAAAAAAATTTCATTCGTTGATAAAAGGAAATTACAGAGTCGGGACGAAGCCCGATTACATGTGTTTTCAAAAAGACAAAAATAAAGATGGTCGGCAGACCCGATCACCCGTCCTGGTCGATCTCTTCGACCGACGGAGGATCGGGGATGATCGGCGTCTCGGCCATAAGCGACGCTTGGTCGGCCGCCGAGGGATGGGCTTCGGTCGACAAAGGAACTTCGGTCGGCGCCTGCTCCGGGACGGCTTCCTCCACCACGATGATGCCTCCCGACGGCTGGTCGGCCATCTCTTCCGTTCCTTCTTCTTCGGCTCCTTCCTCGGCGAACGGAGGGACGACGCGGCTAACGTCCACCTTCGGGTACAAGGCACGGACGGCATCCCGACCATCCTCGAACCCGACCCGGTATGAGGCGAAGCCCGATTCGAGCATCTCCTCCCGATGTCGGTCGGAGGACCGGAACTCCTCCACCGCCCTCTTGGCCGACTCCCTCGCCGACATCGCCTCATCCTCGGCTCGGGCGAGCTCCTCCCTCGCCGACTCCGCCTCGACCTTCGCCATTTCGACGTCGATCTGGGCGATGGACAACTCCTCTTCGGCTTCCGCAAGCTTCTCCAGGCTGGCCCGGAGTTGCTCGCGTTCCCCTTTGAGTTCAGCAGTTGCACCATCCCGTTCGCGTTGAAGGCGGCGTACGGCCCGACCTTTGTGCTTGGCCTCCCGGTCGGCCGACTGCAGGAGTTGTTCGGCCAACATCGCCCTCTCGGCTTCGGCCGCCGCCGACCTCTCTTTGAAGGCAGCCCGAACGTTGCCGAACCTTCGGTACCCGGCCTCAAGTTCGGACATTGTGAAAATCAGCTGCCGACCAAAAAGCTTCGTCAGAGTCGCATGATAAGCAAAAATTCCTAAGGAAAATCTCTAAGGAAGAGAGGACCCGAAGCTTACCTCGACCTTTGTCGGGTAGAACCGAGACAACATCTCGGACACCTGTCGAGTTCGCAGCAACCCCACATCGGTTGGGAGGAGGATTCCTTGGCACAACCTCCTCGCAAGATCGTGGTCGGCCAACGCCGACGCACCCTCGGGGTAGTAGGCGCTTGGGGGCATCGACCGGCCCCCCGACCTATCCTCCTCCGCGGGCTCCATCGGGGCTTTCCCCCGATCAGCTGCCCCGACCGACGGGACTGGCAGCGACGGGACGCTGGAGTTCGATCCGGCGCCCCCTGTTGCGCCGGCGGACGCTGCCGGACGATGTTCGGTTTCCCGAACGACATCCGGCTCCACCCGCATAGGGGAAGACACCGATACGCCTTCGGCCGCCCCCTCAGTCGGCCTCTCCTCAGCTCGGACTGTCGGAGCCATGAGGGCTATGACCGGCTCCGACTGGTCGGTCGCCGACGCCTCGACGGTTGGCGGAGCTGGGGTTGGCTTCTTCGCAGGGCGCGAAGGGCCGGCCCCCGATGCAGGCCTCCTCCTCTTGGCGAACTGCCGAATCTCGGCATCAGTCGGCCTCATCCTCGGTGGTGTCCCTGCAATACCGACCAAAGAGTTAATGGCTGGACCAAAAGCCGACCAAAAGAAGGACAAGAAGAAAAGCCGGGGGATCGGGCGATACCTATTCGGGGGACCAGACTCAAGCCGACGTCATAGAGAGCTTGTTCGGTAACAAGCTCCCTCTGCTTCGGTACCGACATGTCCTTCAGTCGGTGGAAGTCTTCACGATCGTCCGCATCCACCCGACTGTTTTCGTTGGCCTCTATTCGGGGTGTACCCCAACGAGAAGGAAAGCCCCAAGAAGAGGAAGAGGAAACAAAGAAAAACTGGTTCTTCCATCCATGAATAGACGATGGAAGACCAGTTATGAAAGCAAGACCCTTCCGGGGGTTGAAGAGCCACCACCCTCGGGCTTTAGGGTGGGGTCGGAGCACAAAGAAGGCCCGGAAGAGGGAAACGCGGGGGTTGGTCGGCAAGAGCTGACACAACAGCGCGAAAGAAATGATTAGCCGAACAGAGTTCGGCGCCAGTTGCGCCGGACAGAGTCCGTAGTAATCAAGCAGATTCCGGACGAACTCCGGAATCGGAAGTCGAAGACCCGCGCGAAGGTCTTCAACGTATAGCGCCAGGTCGCCAGGCGGAGGGTTGTTGACCCGACCGCCGGCCCCTGGAGCGGAAAGCCGAAACTGCTCCGGGATGCGATAGTGCTCCCGAAGCTGATCGACGTTCGGCCCCGAAAGCGAGGAGGCCTCATCTTCCGGAGCCGATCGTGAGTCGTCGGTCGGGTTCCCCGACCGAGCTCCCTGAGTCGGTTTCCTGGCCATTATGCAGGGACCGAAAGAGGAGAAAGAGAAGAAAGGAAGGAAGAAGGGGAAGGAAGACCACGAACCGGATCCGGATGGACCCTCCGCAGGTGAAGAAGAGCTCTGCCCGCGATGACTGAAAAATCGCCCGGACAGAGTTTCCCCAGCGAAATGTTGCAAATGTGGGTCATGGTCCGGGAGGTCCTATATATATAGGGCCGACCGACGGCCGAGATCCTTCCGCGCCGACCGAAGACCTGCAGATTCGCGACACGTGGTGCCCCCCGGTTGGCGGAAGATTCGGCGCGCCCCGCCCCGGGACGGCCGCACCGCCCGCATTAAATGCCGGAGGGGGCGCCGGCCAACCACCTTGACACGCGGCATGCGGGGCGCGGCCCCGCATTCACGCACCGCGCCGGTTCGCGTTCCCGATGGGACGCCCGACAGCGGCCCTCTCTTCCGCGATCGGCGTCGAATATCCGATCGACTGACGCCGTATCGTCCGACGCCCGATCTTCTGACACCGGCGTGACGACTGACGATGACAAGACGTGGCGTCTGACGCCTGACGCCGACGTGACCTCTGACGTCGACTGGACGTTCGGATCACTGGGCATTCATGAGGCGTCTGACATCGGATCATCCGACAGTACGGTCGGATCTACGCGTGCGACAAATCCACTCCCAGTCGTCCGGGATTGCTGCCCGAACGGAAGCCTTGGCCAGTCCACCACCCGACTTGGGAGTGGAGGGGGGCAACTGTTGGGGAATACCCGCTGCCCGACCGACTGCCGGAGGGCCCGACCGACTGCCGGAGGGCCCGACCGACTGCTGGAGGGCCCGACCGACCGGAGGGCCCGACCGACTGGACGGCCCGACCGTCCGACCGCCTGACGGCCTGACCACCCCCGTTGGACGACTCCGACTGGCCGATAGGCCGACCGAACGTCGGTCGGGGCGACTGACTGACGGGAGCCACCAGCGGCTAATCGCCGACTTGGGGTGTGTCGGGCGTATCCATCCCGACCGACTGAACCCGGGGGGCCTGAGGCCCGACTTACATAAAGCTCGCCGACCGACCGGAGGAACCCGACGCCACTCCGCTGGCTGCCGACCTAGGGTCGGCTGACTCCTCTAACCGCCGTACAGCCGCCAGACGTTGTCAGCCCTGACACGGACATGCGGCACAATTACCAAGGGGCATTATCCCATCGAGGGTCGGGTCAACCCTGATGATTAGACGGCCGCACGGCGACATGATGTTTTCACGGCGGCTCTGACAGCTCACAGTGAGTTGACAGTTCCTCACTTGTCCGCGCCATTAATGACGGCGCCGTACCTAGCTCCACTATATATACCGGGGAAGGCAACAGTGCAAGCGGTCGATCCGTCCGTCTCTCCCACATGCGCAGGCTCGCTCCTCTCTCTCTCCCTCTCTCTTTCTCAGAGCTCTCTGTCTGCATTTCACTGTTGCCCAGTCACCTCTCTGACTTGACCGTCGGAGGGTCCCCGCCGGAGCCGTCTCCGGTCAGTGCGGACTTCCTTTTGCAGGTGCACGTTTCCCGGCGATCGGGCGACGAGGCGATTGGCCGCAACAATAATAATAATAATAGTAATAATAATGATGATAAATAAAAATAAAAATAAACAAAACAATGCCACTTTGATGGATGTGCAAACCGCCCAACTTTCCTCTCATATGCCTTGCATACCTTTGATATGGATGCCTCTAGGACGGTGCATTAATATTTTAGTCCATAAATTCTAGATGCAAAGGATTTGAGATTGGTGTCTATCTGCAAAATATCAGATAATCCATGTCAATTTTTTGGACATGAATTTTATCAAATAAATATTTTTTTATTGAATATATGAGGTAATTAAAAATTTATATTAATTTTATTATATATTATTATCATGTAAGATAACAATCTTTCAATTTTCAGCTAGTGGTTCTCAATTGTTGCTTTTGAGTTCTTTATTTAACTACAAAGTCTCAATGGGTTATCCAAAAAAAAAAAAATAATAATAATAATAATAAAAATACTAAAAAATCTCAACGGATCTATCCTTCACTTCTGCATTTCGCTTTAGAGCGCTAAAAGGAAGACTCATTGTTTTACGTATGCTAATTAAGATATTCATTGTTATTTACCAAAAAAAAATCTTCATTGTCTTTCATTTTTTTATTTTTTTAAGAATAATCAAGGATCCCGTTTTACTGGCCATGGAAGGGTAAAGTTATTGAGATAAGTTATTTGTTATCTTCAAGTAATTAAAGATAAACAACCCGAACAAGCTACCACACCGTTCCCAATGTGATGCGACGCTTGACATCCCATCTCATTAATGGCCTGCCCATTGGAGTTGCACCGCCCCATTTCACTCATGGGTTGGATTAGGAACCATCTTAATTAGCCATTACATTGTATTGAGAAATACCGACCGATCGATCGATGGTCAGAAGGATCAACCGACCGATCGATCGATCGACGATCGAAGAGATCGACCGACCAACCGACGGTCGGAGGGACCGACCGACCGACCGACCGATCGACCGACGACCGGAGGGACCGACCGACCGACCGACCGACAGCCGGAGCGACCGACCGATCACCGTTCAGCCGATCGATCGATCGACGGGCGCCATCACCGGCCAATTAACGGCCCATAACCGACTGAGAATGTGTCGGTCGGGCATACTTTTCCTGTTTTCCCGACCGACTGAACCAGGAAGTCTGATGGCCGACTCACGTAAGACTCGCTGACCAACAAAGGGGCCCGAATCTCCACCCGACGTCACACAGTTGGCCACCGACCTAGGGTCGGTCGACTCCTCCGATCGCCGTACAGCCGCCAGAGCTTGTCAGTCCTGACAGCAACATGCGGCACTGCCACCTAGGGGCATTATCCCGCCTAGGGCATTGTCAACCCTAGTGATTTGACAGCCCCACGGTGATATGATACTTTTACGGCGACTCTGACAGTCTACAGTGAGTTGACAATTCCTCAATTGTTCGCGCCATTAATGGCGGCGCCATACCATGCTCCACTATATAAATCGGGGAAGGCAACAGTGCAGGGGTCCTCCATTTCGACTTCGAAACCACAGGCTTGCTCCCCCCTCTCTCTCTCTCGATTGAGCTCTCTGTCTTCATTTCACTGTTGCCCAGTCACCTCTCTGACTTGACCGTCGGAGGGTCCTCGTCAGAGCCGCCTCCGGTCAGTGTGGACTTCCCTTTTTGCAGGCGCTCGTTCCCCGGCGATCAGGCGACGAGGCGATTGGCCGCAACAGATTGGCGCGCCAGGTAGGGGAAAGCAAGCTATACGGCACCAAGCCTCCCCCTGCAGGAGATACTGATGACGAAGACAAGAGCCCAGCGATCGAGGATCACCGGGTCGGCGAGGCGCTCTTCCCGTCGGGAAGAGGCCTCCCCGCCACCCTCAGCGGCGGAGCCCAGCTCTCCACACCCTGCGGTGACCACGGAGGCGCAGATCGCGGCCATCGTACGGCAGATGACCGTACTGACGGACGCGGTCAAGAGCCTCCAACAACAACCGGCGGCCCATCCGATGCCCTCTAGGAGCAGCCGCCGACGCCCGCGCCGATCCCCGTCGCCTCCGCGCGAGCGCCCGCAACAGCGCTCCCACGGAGAGGAGGAGGGACGGCCATGGCGCGATGACCGACAGTCCTAGCAGCTCTCTCCTTTCCTGCTGGAACGGGCGAGGAAGGAGAAGCGACCGCGAACGTCGTCCGCCTCCCTCTCGGAATCTTCCGGAGACTCCACTCCTGGGGTCTCCCAGCACCGACGGACGGACGACTACGAGCGCAGGTTCGAGGAAATCGACCGTCGGCTTGCGCAGTTGTAGGTGGACGGCCAGAAGTCTTCGAACGACGTCGACTTCCAGACCGCCCAACCTCTCTCCCGACTAGTTCTCGACGAACCGATCCCAAGTCGGTTCAAGATGCCGCACGTGGAGCCATACGACGGCTCCACCGACCCAATCGACCACCTTGAGAGCTACAAAGCTCTCATGACGATCCAAGGGGCAATCGACGCTCTCTTTTGCATCGGCTTCTCCGCCACACTCCGCAAGGCTGCCAGGGCCTGGTACTCCGGTCTTCGATCGGGAAGTATCCACTCCTTCGGGTAGCTCGAGCACTCTTTCGTGGCTCACTTCAGCACCAGCCGGAAGCCGCCGCGAACGTCGGACAGCCTTTTCTCCCTCAAACAGGGGGAGAATGAGACGCTTCGATACTTCGTGGCGCGATTCAACACGGCCACGCTTGAGGTCCGGGACCTCAACGAAGACATGGCTATCTCAGTCATGAAATGGAGGCTGAGGGCGTCCCGATTTACCTACTCTCTGGACAAGACCCTCCCCCGGACGTACGCCAAGCTGCTGGAGCGTGCATACAAGTACATGTGCGCGGATGAAGGAGCTTCCGACCGACGCTTGGCCGAACCCAGAGGCCTGAAGAAGAAGCGGAGGAAGGGTCGGGAACCCGCCGAACCCAGCAGGCCCCCGACCGATAGTCGGGTCTCACCACCCCGACGAAATCAAAAGTCACCCCGGCAACAGACTCCAAGGCCAACACGCCCCAGGTATGATTCCTACACTCCTCTCTCCGCTCCCCGGGCGCAGATTCTAATGGAGATCGAGGGGAAAGAATACCTGCGACGGCCTCCGCCTCTGAATGCAAAAGGCCTCGACCGTCGGAAGTACTGTCGATTTCATCGAGGCCACGGCCACAACACCGAGCAATGCATCCAGCTTAAGGATGAGATCGAAGCCCTCATTCGTCGGAGGTATCTCGGTAAATTTCGGAAGAACCCACCGACCCAACCAGTTGCCGACCGACGACCCCAGCCGACTGAAGAAGCGACGACTAATCAGCCGACGGCCGGGGTCATCAATATGATCTCCAAGCGGCTGGGCCCGGGGATGTCTGCGGGAGGGGAGCCGACGAAGAAACTGCGCCCGGACGACGTAATCACTTTTACAGAGGAGGACGTTCGAGGCATCCAAACTCCCGACGACGACGCTGTTGTTATTTCGACAACAATAGCAAACTATGATGTAAAAAGAATTTTTGTTGATAATGGAAGTTCGACAAATGTTTTGTTTTACTCGACCTTCTCCCGGATGCAACTGTCAACCGACCGACTTAAGAGGGTCTCTATGCCCTTGATCGGCTTCGCCGGGGATGCTGTCGCGATGGAAGGAGAAATTACCCTGCCTGTGACGGCCGGCACCGAACCGCGACAAAGCACGGTCTCCTTAACTTTTGCGGTCATCCAAGTGCCTTCGGCCTACAACGCCATACTTGGACGACCCGGACTAAACGCCCTCAAGGCAATCGTCTCGATGTACCATCTCCTCGTTCGATTCTCGATCAAAAATGGGGTCGGAGAGATGCGCGGGATCAACAGCTCGCCCGACGATGCTTCTAGATCTCCGCTCAAAACGACGAGTAGAGGGGCTCCCTGACGATCGACAAACTGGACCAACGAGAGAAGGAAGAACGGGGTTCGCCGGCCGAGCAGCTCGTGTCGATCCCGATAGCGAAAAATCCTGACCGGAAGGTATGGGTCGGGTCTCAATTGCCCGACCCCGAACGACGACGATTGACGGAGCTGCTGACAGCCAATGCCGACGTATTTGCTTGATCGGCAGCAGATATGTCGGGTATCCCCCCGGAGACAATTACCCACCGACTCAACGTCGACCCGACGATGAGGCCGGTGGGGCAGAAGAAGAGGTCCTTCGCTCCAGAGAGACAGAGGGCCATCGACGAAGAAGTGGACAAGCTGCTCGAGGCGGGCTTCATCAGAGAATCCACGTATCCCGATTGGCTCGCCAATGTTGTCATGATCAAAAAAGCCAACGGAAAGTGGAGGATTTGCATCGACTATACCGACCTGATCCGAGCCTGCCCAAAAGATAGCTTTCCACTTCCAAAGATCGACCAGCTGGTGGACGCGACGTCCGGATTTCGACTGCTCAGCTTCATGGACGCCTTCGCCGGATACAACCAGATCCGGATGGTGCCTGAAGACGAAGAGCACACTGCCTTCGTGACCCCCAAGGGCCTCTATTGTTATCGGGTGATGCCCTTCGGGCTGAAGAACGCCGGCGCCACCTACCAGCGACTTGTCAATAAGGTCTTTAAAGACCAGATCGGGCGCAATATGGAGGTATACGTGGACGATATGTTGGTGAAAAGTGCGCAGATCCCGGATCATGTTCGGGATCTCGAGGAGACCTTCCGCACTCTACGACGACATCGAATGAAGCTTAATCCGACCAAGTGCACTTTTGGAGTAACCTCGGGGAAGTTTCTCGGATTCTTCGTTTCTCAAAGGGAGATCGAGGCAAACCCTGAGAAAATTAAGGCGATCATCGACATGCGTCATCCGAACACCAAGAAGGAGGTCCAACAGCTGAACGAAAAAATCGTCGCTCTCAGCCAGTTCATTTCTCGATCAGCTGAAAGGTGCCTCCCATTTTTCAAAACTTTGCGGCAGGCAAATGGTTTTTCTTGGTCGGATGAGTGCCAACGGGCCTTTGAAGATTTGAAGAAGTACTTGGCTTCCCCGCCGCTGCTCGTAAAGCTGCAGGTCGGGGAGACCTTGTATCTCTACTTGGCCACATCCTCTGAGGCGGTCAGTTCGGTGCTCGTCCGAGAAAATGAGAGCGGAACCCATCAGCCTATCTACTATACCAGCAAGGTACTCCACGGCGCCGAAGCCCGATATTCGGAGACGGTAAAGATGATTTTCACCCTGACCGTCTCCGCACAGCGACTCCGTCCATACTTCCAGGCTCATGCCATAGTGGTTCTCACCAACCAGCCCCTGAGGGCGATATTGCACCGACCGGACACATCGGGACGACTGGTAAAGTGGACGATGAAGCTCAGCGAGTTCGACATTCAGTACCGGCCACGGCCTGCCCTGAAGGCTCAGGTCCTGGCCAACTTCATCGCCGAATGCCCGACCACCGACCTAGGGTCGGGAGCTGCGGACCCGGGGCGAGATGCGGTCTCCGAGCCAGACCCGGTCTCTACCTGGGTACTGCACATCGACGGAGCTTCAAATGCTCAGGGGAGTGGGGCAGGGCTCCTGCTCGCAAATTCGGATGGGGTAATCGTCGAGTACGCCCTCCGATTCGACTTCAAGGCCTCCAATAACCAAGCCGAGTATGAGGCACTCCTCGCCGGCTTGAGGATGGCAAGGGAGCTGGGCGTCGACAGCCTCCGGGCCTTCTCCGACTCTCAGCTGATCGTGGGGCAGGTCAAAGGCGAATTCGAGGCCCGAGATCCGACCATGATTAAATATCTTCAGAAAGTGAAGGACCTCGTGGCGTGCCTCAGATATTTTGAAATTTTCCACATCCCTAGGTCAGAGAACGCCCGTGCCGACGCACTCTCCAGACTGGCGACTTCGGCCTTCGACTCTTTGGGTCGGACATTCGTGGAAAACCTCGAGCAGCCGAGCATCGACCGGGTCGAAGAAGTACAGCAGCTGGCAGTTGAACCAAGCTGGATGGATCCGATCGTCCGGTTCCTAACTGACAGGATCGGCCCCGAGGATCCCACGGAGGCCAAGCGGCTCCGATGGTCGGCCTCCCAATATGTAATCATGGATGGCCGACTCTACAAAAGGTCGTTCTCCCTTCCATTGCTTAGGTGCTTGGGACTGACCGACGCAGACTATGCTCTCCGCGAAGTGCACGAAGGGATTTGCGGGAATCACTTAGGGGGCAAGTCTCTAGCCTACAAGGTCCTGCGACAGGGTTACTACTGGCCTACCATGAGGAAGGACGCGGCCGAGTTGGTCCGGAGGTGCGAACCTTGCCAGAAGTACGCCAATGTTCAACACCGATCGGCCAGCCAAATCGCTCCTATTGTTGCTCTATGGCCCTTCGCTCAGTGGGGGGTCGACATTTTCGGTCCTTTTCCTCCAGCATCGGGTCAGAGAAAATTCATAGTTGTCGCCATCGACTACTTCACCAAATGGGTGGAGGCCGAACCCTTGGCGCAGATCACCGAGCGGAAGATGGAGGACTTTGTCCAAAAATCCATCATCTTCAGGTTCGGGTTGCTGCACACTATCATCACCGACAATGGACGGCAATTCGACAACCAAGACTTCAGGAATTTCTGCGCAAAGTTCCACATCACGCACCGACTGACTTCAGTCGGGCACCCACAGTCCAACGACGAAGTCGAGGTGACCAACCGGACCTTACTCCACGGACTCAAAACCCGACTAAATGAAGCCAAAGGCCTCTGGGTCGACGAGCTAGGCTCCGTCCTGTGGGCTTACCGAATGACCCCCCGCGTTCCGACAGGGGAGTCGCCTTTCAGCTTGGCCTACGGGACGGAGGCGATGATCTCACTCGAGGTTGGACTGCCGTCTTCAAGGGTCGAGCGGTATCAAGAGTCGGACAACTCCGATTGTCGGAGGGCCGACCTAGACCTCCTCCCCGAACTGCGAAACGAGGCTCAAATTTGCATGGCTTCGTACCGACAGAAGGTAGCTCGGTATTACAATGCCAAAGTCAGACCAAAGCTCTTCAGGCCTGGTGACTTGGTCCTGAGAAAGGCAGAGGTCTCGAAGCCCCTGGACCAAGGGAAGTTGGCTCCAAACTGGGAAGGGCCCTACACGGTAGCAGAAATCTATGGTCCGAGAGCCTACCGACTGGAGACTCTGGAAGGGAAGCCCATTCCCTGAACGTGGAACGCCGATAACCTGAAGTTGTATCACCAATGAATTTTGTACTTGTCCAGTAGGAATACGAATCCAGTCTGAGATCTCGGAGTTTTAACTCTTCGACTAACGATCGGTGCTCGCCAAGGTCGAGCCCCGACGTGCCAATTCGGACTTGGTATCCGCGCGAAACCGACGGCTCCATAGCCGACGATATATCGGACTCTTACGAGGATCGATACACTTATATCAACGGGAGTTGACACTCCTTCGACGGTCGACGATACATCGGACTCTTACGAGCACTGATACACCATATTGACGGAAGTTGACACTCCTTCTACGGTCGAACTTTCAGGCCAGACCATCGGCTAACACGCCGATCGGGCCCCGACCAAAGAAAGGCGGAATGCCTGCGCGACCGCAGTCGCGATTCCCGATCGAACTGCGGCCGGTCGAAGGATATTCGGCTTGCCACCGTCTATCGCACAATGCGACCTCAGTCGCATTCATGATTCACCGATCGGGCTACGGTCGGTCGGAAGATATTCGGCTTACCACCGTATATCGTGAGGCGCAGCACGGATACCCGACACAAGGGTATCGGGGTCCGACTTATCGGTGCTCCCTCGACTGAATGCGTCGGATGACATTCGACTGAACGCGTCGGAAGGGACCCGACTACCGAACCTTTACCACGGTCTGTCGGCTCCCGACTCAACGGACGCGCCCGACTCACGGCCGGGGAAAGGACACCCGACTGATGACCTTGACTATCAAAGGCCGATTAAAAGTCGAGACTTGTCCTACCTGCGTGGCGGCACGAGTTGCCGAACGTCCTAACCGACCTATATGAGTTAGCGACTTACGAAGGCATTCAACAATACACAAGAAAAAGAAGAACAAGCAGAGAAAAAGGTAAAGGACTGATTTCATTCAAGGTCAAAAGGAATTTACAAAATCGGGCCGAAGCTCAGTTACAATAGTTCTAAGAAATAAAACAAAAAAAGATGAAAGCCGACGAGACCGCGATCATCCTTCCGAGTCGATCTCCTCGACCGACGGAAGATCGGGGATGACCGGCGTATCCACCATGATCGGCGCTGGGTCGACGGCCGAAGCAGGATCGTCGGTTGGTGGGGAGCTGGCAGTCGGCGCCGGGACACGAGTCACAGCCGTCTCTCCTTCGGCCACTTGTTCCTGGACGGCCTCCCCCGCCACGACGACGGCTCCCGATGGCTGGTCGGCCATCTCCTCAGTGGCTTGCTCCTCGGCCCCCGGTGGGACGATACTGCTGAGGTCTAGCTCTGGGTACAGGGCATGGACCGCGTCCCGACCATCCTCGTACCCCACCCGGTACGACGTGAAGCCGGACTCCAGCATTTCCTCCCGGTACTGGTCGGTGGCGCGAAAGTCCTCCACCGCCCGACTGGCCGACTCCTTCGCCGACCTCACTTCCGCTTCCGCCCGGCCGAGCGAGTCCCTTGCCGACTCTGCCTCTGCCTTCGATATATCGACGTCGGCCTGGGCGATTGACAGATCCTCCTCAGCCTTGGCAAGTTTTTTCAGGCTGACTCGAAGCTGCTCGCGCTCACCCTCGAGTTCGGCGGCAACACCGTCGTGCTCGCGCCGTAGACGGTGCACGGTTCGGCCCTTGCGTTTGACTTCTTTTTTGGCCGACCTTAGCTCGGACCTGAGGCGGGAGTCTTCGTCCACCAACTTGGCCTCCCGGTCGGCCGACTGCTTTAGGTGGTCGACCAACATTGTCCGGTCGGCTTCGGCCGCCGCCGACCTTTCTTTCCAAGCTGCCCGGACGTTCCCGAACCTCCGGTATCCAGCTTCGAGCTCCGACATGGTGTAGATCAGCTGCCGACGCAAGCGTTTCGTCAGGAAAACAAAGTAACGAAAATACTAAGGAAAAAGGAGGCGAAACAGGACTTACCTCGACCATGGTCGGGTAGAATGAAGACAGCATCTCGGTCACTTGCCGAGACCTTAACGCCTCCACGTCGGCCGGGAGGAGGATTCTCTGGCACAGCCTCCTGGCCAGGTTGTGGTCGGCCAACGCCGACGCCCCTTTGGGGAACTGTGCGCTGGGCGGCACGGTGCGACTCCCCGACCTTGTGTCGTCCGTGGGGTCCATCGGGGCCTTCCCTCGATCGGCCGCCCCGACTGACGGAACCGACAGGGAGGGGATGCTCGAATTTGAACCGGCACCCCCCGTTGCGGCCACAGACGCCGCCGGATGGTGTTCGGCTTCCCGAACGTCATCTGGCGCCACCCCCGCCGGCGAGGCCGCCGATGTTCCTTCGACCGCTTCTTCCACCGGCCTCTCCTCCGGATGCGCTGCCGGAGCCGCGAGCGCTATCACCGGCTCCGATTGATCGGTCGCCGATGCTTCGATGGTCGGCGCCGCTGGAGTGGACTTCTTCGGAGGTCGCGAAGGTCCTGCCCCCGATGCCGGCCTCTTCCTTGCTGCGTACTGCCGGATCTCGACGTCGGTCGGTCGCATCCTTGGAGGTGTCCCTGCGATACCGACAGATATGTTAATCTAAAAACCAGACAAAGGGCCGAATGAGAAGAAGACCGAGGGATCGGGCAATACCTAGTCGGGGGACCAAGCTCAGGCCGGCGTCATAGAGAGCTTGTTCGGTAACAAGCTCCCTCTGCTTCAGAACCGACATGTCTTTGAGTCGGTGGAAGTCCTCCCGATCGTCCGCCTCCACCTGGCTGTTGTCGTTTGCTTCGGTTCGGGGCACGCCCCAGTGGAAAGGGAAGCCCCAAGGAGAAGGAGATGAGATGAAGAAAAACTAGTTCTTCCACCCGTGGATGGACGATGGAAGATCAGTGATAAAGGAAAGACCCTTCCGGAGGTTGAAGAGCCACCACCCTCGGGCCTTAGGGTGGGGTCGGAGCACAAAAAATGCCCGGAAGAGCGAGATACGAGGGTTGGTCGGTAGAAGCTGACACAACAGCGCGAAGCTGATTGTCAGTCGGACGGAGTTCGGCGCCAGTTGCGCCGGACAGAGTCCATAATAATCTAGCAGATTCCGGACGAACTCCGAAATTGGAAGCCGAAGACCCGCGCGGAGATCTTCGACATATAGCGCCAGTTGGCCCGACGGAGGGTTGTTAACCCGACCGCCGGCCCCTGGGGCGGAGAGTTGAAACTGCTCCGGGATGCGATACTGCTCCCGAAGCCGATCATCGTTCGGCCCCGAAAGCGAGGAAATCTCAACTTCCGGAGTCGACCGGGAGTCATCGGTCGGATTTCCCGATCGAGCTCCCCGAGATGGATTTCCGGCCATTGCACCAGAACCGCAGAAAAAGCAAAGAAGGAGAGGAAGCAAAGAAGAAGAGAAAGGAAGAAGAGGGGATCACCAACCAGAAATGGGCCCTTTGGGGAGCGGGAGCAGAGACGACTGCCGGCGACGATGGAGAAATCGCCCGGACAGAGTCTCTGCAGCAAAAACGTCAAGAATGGGGTCTTGGGTGCGGATGGTCCTATATATATAGGGCCGTCCGACGGCCGAGATGCCTCCGCGCCGACCGAGGCCTCACGGATGTGCGACACGTAGCGGCCTCCGGGCCCTCCCTTCGGCCTGATGATTCGACGTGCCCATCTCGGGACGGCCGCACCGCCCTCATTTAATGCGAGGGGCGCCAGCCCAACCACCTCCGACACGTGACGAAAGAGGCCACGGTTCCGAATTAAAGCGCCCGCGGCGATTCGCATTCCCGATGGGACGCCTGACAGCGCCCCGCGCTCCCAGAATCGGTGCTGGGTGACGGTTTGCGTTCCCCAGAAGGCGCCGGACATCCGATCGTCTGACACCTGACGCCGACGTGACACCTGACACCGACGCGACATCTGACACCGACTAGACGTCTGACGCCAGCGAATCGCTCGGCATTTATGAGACGCCTGACATCGCATCCATCCGTGGTACGGTCGGAATTGGGCACACAGTGATTCCACTCCTTGTCGCCCAGCGTCGCTGTCCGAGCAATGACATCGGCCAGCTCACCGTCCGACTTAGGAGTGGAGGGGGGCAACTATTGGGGAATACCCACCGACCGACCGACCGACCGACCGACCGACGACCGGAGGGACCGACCGACGGCCGGAGGGACCGACCGATCGACCGACAGCCGGAGGGACCGACCGACCGACCGATCGCCGTTCAGCCGACCGATCGATCGACGGGCGCCATCACCGGTCAATTAACGGCCCATAACCGACTGAGGATGTGTCGGTCGGGCATACTTTTCCTGTTTTCCCGACCGACTGAACCAGGGAGTCTGATGGCCGACTCACGTAAGACTCGCTGACCAACAAAGGGGCCCGAATCTCCACCCGACGCCACACAGCTGGCCACCGACCTAGGGTCGGTCGACTCCTCCGATCGCTGTACAGCCGCCAGAGCTTGTCAGTCCTGACAGCAACATGCGACACTGCCACCTAGAGGCATTATCCCGCCTAGGGCATTGTCAACCCTAGTGATTTGACAGCCCCACGACGATATGACACTTTTACGGCGACTCTGACAGTCTACAGTGAGTTGACAATTCCTCAATTGTCCGCGCCATTAATGACGGCGCCATACCATGCTCCACTATATAAATCGGGGAAGGCAACTGTACAGGGGACCTCCATTTCGACTTCGAAACCACAGGCTTGCTCCCCCCCTCTCTCTCTCTCGATTGAGCTCTCTGTCTTCATTTCACTGTTGCCCAGTCACCTCTCTGACTTGACCGTCGGAGGGTCCCCGTCGGAGCCGTCTCCGGTCAGTGTGGACTTCTCTTTTTGCAGGCGCTCGTTCTCCGGTGATCAAACGACGAGGCGATTGGCCGCAACACATTGTGTCACATGGCAACCATTTTAACTAGGCTTTTTATATTTGAGTTACATTGCAGTACTTCTACGTTCGAGGAATGACATCCTATTGCTATCTTGTTAACTCATCTCTTCGGCATTAGCTGGCTAAAGTCTAGTGATACCAATTATAGTTGATTCACCAGATACTCAATCCATTCTGGTCTAAATGAATTGAATTTTATTTGTTTCATTTAAATTTTAAGATGAATGTGAAGTCAAGATAAGACATTCGAAATAGATTCAAATCAAAAATAAATAATAATATATCTAGCTTCGAGATATAATTTTAATTTAATTTTTTTCAAAAATATAATTATTATTTTAAAAAAAATTATAAATGAGTTTGAAAAAAAAAACGTACGCCACCTTGTTAAGAAAGTTGAAAGTATATGTTGGTGTAGAATTGTATATCATGAAAAAAATTATATAAAAAAAAATAAAATTTAAAATTGATATCTAAATAAAAAAAATAATTTGATTTTGGTTGGCAACATGCTTCCTTAGTATTTCTTCAAGAGAGAAGATCGTAAATTTGTCTCTCTCTCTCTCTCTCTCTTTTTTGATTTTTTATTTTATCAGCTATCTCACTTATCTCTAAATTTGATTGCGCACATAAAACAACGAAGAAAATGGACAGCGCGAAAGCTTTGGGCCAATATACCCGCCAAAAAATAAAAATAAAAGAGAAAACTTGGAGCCGAGTGTGGCTTGTTCCTACCGCATCTCAGTTTTTGCGGGACAAAAGGGAAAGTTGCTGCCAGAAAGCAAAAAAAAACAGGGAGGAAGACATAGCGAGGGTTTTCCATCTTGATGATGAAGAGCAGCAAAGTTTGCGTTACTGGAGCTTCCGGCTATCTTGCTTCCTGGCTTATCAGGAAGCTCCTCGAGAAAGGCCATGTCGTTCATGCTACCTTGAGGAACTTAGGCGATCTTTCTCATCCATTCTCCTCTTCTGTTCTCTTCATCTAGAACTCATAATAAATTTCTTAATTAATTTGGCCTTTTGATATGTGGCAGGAGACGAATCCAAGACGAGGCCCTTGAAGAGCCTCCCAGGGGCGGACACGCGTCTTCTTCTCTTCGAATCCGATCTCTTCGAGCCCCACTCGTTCGAGGCGGCCATCCAAGGGTGCGAGTTTGTCTTCCTCCTTGCGACGCCTATGTCAATCAACGCCAACTACTCTCAGGTTGGTGACCTTTTCCTCTCTTTTATGTCGGATTGGGTTCAGATATGCGACGCATAGAATTCTATCGGGTATCAAACTATATATTTTGAACTGTTTACTAAAAAAAAAAACTATATATTTGAACAGTTAATCAAACAGAAAGTATTTATGCTTTGAAAATTTATCAATAAAATATTTAATTATTTTTAAAAATTTTAAAATGACCTGATTGTAAATCATACAATAAAAATTGATAAAAAGTTGAAAAGATACATTTTGTTGTGGTATAAAAGGAAGGGAGTTGCTGCAAGGCTTCGAAGATGAGGTTTGTGCTGAACTAGACCGGAGAGCTGAGAGTTACTTCGATATAAAACGCTGGTAAAATCTACAAAAAAAAATTCAAAATTGAATGGTGCCCTCCGATTTAGGATCCTCCAATACTTAAATCAGTTGAGACCTTGAGAACAGGTAATGAAAATAGAGAAGTAGAAAGCAAGAAGTGAGAGTTTGAGCAGAGAAAAGTGGAGAGAATTTTGATTTTTTTGAAGAAATTTAGCGAAGTTTTGTCTCTGCTCAGACTTAGTTTGGATTTAGTTTAGACTTATCTTCCGAAGAGCATCTTGTTTCTCTTTTATAAAGGGAGCTTACTTAGGCCTTAAAGAAAGGCTGTTAGATCGTTAGAGATGTATTAGGCTGTTAGGCCGTTAGAGATCTATTAGATTGTTGGATTATTGTAATAGAATGGTCAGCTATGCAGAGATCATGAGGCGGCTGCCCACGTGGCAAATATGTTGGAATACAACTGGAAGCTAGGCAGTTACGGCTGAACTAGATGATAGTTGGTAGATAACAATCCATACTTCTGATGGCACATCGATAGAAGACCTATGTGGAATAATTAATATAAGTAAATATCTGAACTGAGCATTATACCTTGAGTATCAGTAATCAAGTTGGCAAGAAACCGACGTAAGTTCTGATACAGCTGAGGGAGATCAAAAGATAACCGAAGTGAGCGTTTTGCTTACTAGTAGTTCTGGACTAAACCAATTTAACAGATAATACTGAAGAGTCAGGTTGGCTAAAGGCCGATGTCATCTGATATTGTTATATGTCAAAGGTCAGCATTCTGATGATCTTGACCTTCTGATGAGGTCGGTAGTCAAGGCTCGCATCGATATTTTTTGTCAACTCGAAAGCTCATGAGCATAAGTTTTGAGGACATTGATTGAAGTGGTAAGACTCCACAATACTTGCCTCCCACTTCTGAGTCCAAAGAAATCGCTTTGGACAAAAGTAGTTTATGAAAAAAGAATCCTCAGCTTGTCTGAGGTGGCGAATCTATACTATTTAATTTTTCAAATAAACTATTATATCCTTCTACTTGAGCTCGAAGTAAGCAGGTTGGATCTCCTGCATATTTGATAGGATTTCTATCTTTAGTGCCTCACTTGATCTGGATATCGATATTTTGGTTCTCAAGGACATTTGGCCCACTGGGGCTTTAAATCGATTTGAAGATCAGATTTTTGATCTTATTGAGACTTATCTCGATCCAGAAATTGATATTTTGATCCTTAAGGGGACTTGATGTATTGTAACTTTAAATCGATCGGGAGATCGGATTTTTGATCTTATTGGGACTTATCTCTATCTGGAGATCGATATTTTGGTCTTCAAGGAGATTTGGTCTACTAAGCCTTTAAATCGATCCAAAAATTGAATTTTTGATCCTATTAGGACTTATCTCGATCCAAAGATCGATATTTTGGTCCTCAAAGGGTTTGGCCCACTGGGACTTTAAATCGATCTGAAAATCAGATTTTTGGTCCTATTGGGATTTATCTCAATCCAGAGATCGATATTTTCTTCTTGGCCCTTTGGGGCTTAAGCTCGATCTGGAGATCATCTTTTTTTCTTGACTCTTTAGGGCTTGAGCTCGATCCAGAGATCGACTTTTTTTCTTGACCCTTTGGGGCTTGGGCTCGATTCGGAGATCGACCTTTCTTCTTGACTTTTTGAGACTTAAGCTCGATCTAAAGATCGATTTTTCTTCTTGACCCTTTGAGGCTTAAGCTCAATTTAGAGATCGATTTTTCTTTTTTGCGCTTTAGACGTTTAAGTTCGATCTGGATATCGATTTTTCTTCTTTTTTTTTTCGAGACTTAAGCTCGATTCAAAGATCGACTTTTTTTTTTGGCACTTTCAGCGTTTGAGCTCAATTCGGAGATCGACTTTCGGATGAGCTTGGCTTTCTGATGAGATTGAATCTCTAATGAAGTCAGTCATTTAATGAGCTCGACCTTCGTATGAGCCCTTCTGTTAAGGTTGGCTTTTTTATGAGATCGATCTTTCTGATAATTTCTGCCTCCTGATAAAGTCGGCTTTCTGATGATTTCAGCCTCCTGATGAGGTCGGATTTTTAATGAGAATGATCAATCTGTCTACTTAGTTATTCAGGTGAAATTGCTACATCCTTTCGAATAAGTTTTCAGTATAGATTGCTAATATGTATTTGCCAATGACTTCTACTTCGAATCCTATTGAGGGTTTTTAGGTGATCATGGCTGTAGCAAGCTGGAAGACAACTGTCAGATAACTATCTATATTTTGGGATCACATCGATTTTGGATCGATGTCCCTATGAAAGATTGGTAGATAGCTGAACTGATTATAATGCCTCATCAAGAGTCAATTCAAGTTAGCTCAGATCGGTGTTTAGTTGAGCTGAGTTGAACCAAAATGGTATTTAACTGATCTGACCAAGAAATAGACTTTGATCAATATAATTTTCAAATGATTATCTATAATATTGCCATGTGCCCGAGATATCTTTATAAAAGATCGGCTTTCTCCACTTCAGATCCTATCAGGGATGGTTTCGAATCTCATAGATGGTACCTGGGATCTTGTCAATATCAGTTTCTTCCATCATGGATCTTACTGAGACGGCCTCAGATCTTGTTGAGGATTTCTTTTTAATATATGCATACTCACATATATATGTAAATTAGTCTGTCCAACCTCATATAACCTGATCTGGATTTAGCTGTCCTATATAGGACTTAGATAATCATATGTATAATGAACTGTTGCGGTCAAGGGGTTAGATGGGTCAGATGATTGGGTTAACTCTGTTTTCATATACATTTAGAATTGTCCGTTTTGACTCATGATCATCTTTGGGCTTCAGTGGGTCTTAGACTTTAGTGAATTTTAGTCATTTGAAGCTTCATGATTTTATTCTTTATGGGAAGAGAAAAAATTTCAATCCATATTAGCCGTACTCTCTTTTAACTCACAACCGATGTAGGACTAAAAATACTGTCCTCTTACAATATGAACATTATCTAACCTCGATTGGATCAATCATGAAGTCGATGTAGCTTAATATAATAAGTAAATTTCAAAATATTAAGAATGATATGACTTTAAGAATTAGATTGATTAATTGAGAATAAACTAATCTTAACAAATTGAATGTAATAGAAGTTTAAGAAATACCTATGTCCGATGTTGTTATGGACAGTGTTGCTGTAAGGCTTCGAAGGTGAGGTTAGTGCTGAACCAGATTAAAGAGCTGAGAGTTGCTTCGATGTGAACCGATGGTAAAACTTGTAAAAAAAATCTCAAAACTATGGGGTGTCCTCCGATTTAGGATCCTTCAATGCTTAAGTCAACTGGAGCTTTGAGAACAGGTAGTGAAAATAAAGTAGTAAACAAGAAGTAAGAGTTTAAGTAGAGAAAAGTGGAGAGAACTCTGATTTTCTTGAAGAAATTTAGCAGAGTTTTATCTCTGTTCAGACTTAGTTTGGACTTATCTTCCGAAAAGCACCTTGTTCTCTTTTTATAGAGAGAACTTGCTTAAGCCTTAAGAAAAGACTATTAGATCGTTAGAGATCTGTTAGACCATTAGAGATTTGTCATGTCATTAGATCGATAAAGATCTGTTAAGCTATTGGGTTGTTATAACAGAATTGTCAGCTGTACAGAGATCGTAGAGTGGCTGTCCACATGGTAAATGAGCTGGAATATAACTAGAAGGCAGTTATGGTTGAGTTGGATGACAGCTGTTAGATAACAGTCCATATTTCTGATGGCACATCTGTAAAAGACTAATGTGGAATAATTGATATAAGTAAATACCTGAACTGGGTGTCATGCCTTGAGTATCAGTAATCAGATCGATCAGAAACCGACATAAGTTCTGATACGACTAAAGGAGATCGAAAGATAACAGAGGTGAGTATTCTGCTTACTAGTAGTTCTGGACTAAGCCAACTTAACGGATAATACTGAAGAGTCAGATCGGCTAGAGATCGATGTCACTTGATATTGTCGTGTGCTAGAGATCAGCATTCTGATGATCTTGACCTCCTGATGAGATCGACCATCTGATGACATCGGCCTTATGATGAGCTTGGCCTCCTCATGAGGTCGGTAGTCAAGGCTCGTATAGGTATTCTTATTAATTCAAGAGCTTCTAAGTATAAGTCCTAAGAACATTGACTGAGGTGGTAAGATCCCATAACAAAGGGTATTATTAGTCCTATATTGATTTTGAGTCAAGAAAAAATCTGATTTATATAGGAATGGACCATCTTTCCCATATGAGATACTTTTTGAAGGACAAAACCATGATGCCCATAGGTATCTCTTTGGATAAAAGGTGCCTTGCTTTAACTCACTGCCATTATTTATAGGATAAGTTTCCTAATACCAAATAAATTCTTCTATTACATAAGAGACTACGTTGAAGCCCTTAACAACACAAAAAATAAAACTTAGAACCGTATATCACTGCTCCAAACGATGAGATGGCCGACTACAAGATTAGTGATAATTAAAATCATCATGCTAGCTTTTTTCGAAGGAAGACTACAATAATCTGTTCCAACTCATCCAAAATAAAATATTAATCAAAGAAGAACAAGAGAATTTGAAAAGCCATAAAAAAAATAAAAAACTATAGCCCACCAATCCATCAAAAAAATATAAAAGCACATAGACAAGATAGAAGGTAAAAAGATTAGGAATCTACCGGATAGAGAAGGCAAAGTAAAGATTTTTGATATCCACAGACATAGGAAGACGTGTGATAGGATTTTTAAATTTTTTTCAATGGTAGAAGAGAGAATGTGAGTAGGCACACGAGAGAGAAAGGTGGGTACAAGGGAAGATGCACGAGAGAAAAAGAAAGAAATATTTTTTTTCGTGGGAGAAGGGGAATGCAAGGAGCGGCGCGCAAGAGGAGGAGGGGCACACGAGGAGGCGCGAGAGAGAGGAGGGAAGAAATTTTTCTTTTTTTCCCCGGGCCACGTGAGGAGGCGTGCAATCATGCGGTGCTAGAAAGGATTTTTATTTTTTTGAAAAACAGGGGTGCGATTATGGTGTGCGATCATGGGAGATCAGATTTTTTTTTTCCATTTTCTGTTGCATGGGATCAGGGGATAAAGATATTGCTTTAATAGAAATAGGAGGCATTGGGAGAGAATTTATTAAAGAGGGCGTCTAGCTATTTGATTTGCACTTATGCGAATACTGCCACCTACCCCTGATTTGCACTCGTGTCAATTGCGATCTTTAAAGATGGCAAGAAAAATAAAGTGGACAACATACGGCTCATCAGTATCAGAATGTACCCTTTTTTTTCTATCTATATAAGTTTGATTTCCTCTTTTACTTTTTAGTATATATATATATACATACATATAGGTTCAACAAGCGTCAGTTTTCTATTATAATATTTTTTTAATTTGTTAGTATATATATATATATCTAGGTTCAACAAATATCAACTCTATTATAATATTCTTTGTACATAGCTTTTTTACGATGAAAACCTAATTATGGATAATAGTTGCTATCAGTAAAATTTAAGCAATGCATATTGATTTGACAACAATAATATCTTGATTCCAGAAAATTCTTTCGAAAAAAAGTAGATGACATAGATAAAAGGAGCATGCCACATCATGATAGTCTATTTAGACATGAATTGATACATAGAGAAAAAAATAAATTCATAAATTTTGAAAGAATTTTAGGAGCAAAAAAATTGAACAAGATATATGGAAACATTTTTATTCAAATGTTCCTAAATTGGTATATAGAAATATTTCTAATCTGTTTCCATTTATATCTAAGAGTGGTTTTATGATAATATTCCTATAAGTGTTTATTGGAACGAAAAAAATGTGCCTAAAAATTATTCAATAGAAACGGTAACAAACGACTCTATTTATTTTTATTAGGTACGATTTAATAACACTACTAACAGAATGTTCCTAATCCTTTTATTTTTTGTAGGTTAACCTTCCTTTCTCATTTAAATGTTGATATCAATTTTGTCTTTTACCAAAAAAAATAAAAAAAAAATAAACCAGGAATAGCTAAAGGACTTCAATGTGGAGCTAAATTTTGATGATCACCAAAAGGACAAAAACACCTTGTTTAGATAGGATAATTAAATAGAATAAAATTAGAAATAAAATTATAATATTAATGAGCAATGTTTCTCAATACTATTCCTCATTATGAAGTCCATGCCATCAATGTTGGATTTACAGATAGCGTGAATGCTACAATTATCTTAATCTTTGTTATTATTGCAACAGTAATAGTTGCATATAACAACTTGATGTTCTAATGATTAAATAGCGGAACTTTTTTATTGACTTTGAACAATAATTCATTCATTAGCTTATATTCTTCGATACATATCTTGGAGTCGGTGATATCTTTTAACTTTGTTAGAGTTGACTTCATTATCATAATATTGAGATTCCATAAAACATTCAACTTATCACAATATTACAATAAATATTAAGTTGCCACTTATAGTCATTGTGAGCATTAATTATTATATTCAAATAAATAAAATCAAAAATAAAACTTTAGTCATATCCACATGCTTCTAGTTGAGCAGCTTGATATATTTGTATACAGTTGGCTCCTATATGTGAAATCAACTTTTCATACATAGAGTTTTCTAATTTTTCAAACTCTTAGTAGCTTTAAAATTAATTGGCGCATCAAAATTTGTGTTATATACTAGGCACAATATAATTTATTTTCATTTAGCATATCTTCTTACTATTCGATATCTGAAACTACTTCAAAATTATTTAACTTTTCAACCTTTTAGCTGACTAAATCTCCAAAAAAACAAAACATCCATATGTTAAACAGCTTCAACGAAAGACTCCTCCACATAATTTTTAAGATTGCTATGGCATCTTTTAACTCTTCCTCAACAATTTTAAAATCAACTAGTTCTTTGCTAATAATCTTTCCTAAGCTTGATACAGTATCTATCTGATTAAGCTCCCCATGTTCTAGATTTTTTTCTTAACCTCATCAATCTTAAAGTATCGACCTTATTATGAAGAGTATTTATTGGTATTATCTTTGACTCTTTTAAAATATTTCGTAAATCTTATCCAATCAAATATTAATAGATTTTCAAATTAGATAATAAATATTATTCAACTTATAGAAACAAATGATAGTAGCAAAAGCGGCCATGCTAATATTGATGCAGTCAAATATCACAATCTAAATATTGAATCAAAATAGAATTTATATGTCTACTCACATGCACAATAAATTATTGAAAGCTCTAGAATCAATAATCACTTTCAAAACCATCAATAATTAAATCACCCTTCCAAATATTATACTTTGAATAAATCAAATCGGACCCACAAAATATTTGACTGCGCTCCAATCTTGCTGTACTCGAATGCACTAGTCAAGAATCCAGAACAAATACTAGCTAAATCAAGCAAGAATAGTAGAAGAAAAAAAATTATGAAAAAAAATAATTTGTTCAAAAGAAAAATAAAAGAATGAAATAATAAATTAAGACTTCTCTTGAAAAAAAGCCTCACACTCAAAGATGCATTGCTGTAACTTGCTACCATTATTTAGAACCAGAATGGTTATACAAAATGAATTCCTCGGGTACATGAGCGACTATATTAAAGTAAAAATTTTTTATGCACCATCTGCGGTGTAGAAAATCTAACGTCGAGCACATCGTTTCGTTCTATTAGATCATGTAGTCATCACTTTCCAATACGTATTTAATGTCTGTAATTCTATTTTTTCGTTTGACATTTTGAATGATGAAAATATTATTTTTAAAAATTATAATATTTATTTTTAAAAATTATAACACTCCTCGTAAAAATTATAACATCCCTTCCTTTCCAAAAAAATTATGACATCCTGTGCTGATATTATGGTATCGTACATTGAAATTATGACTTTCTGCATGGGATGCCATAATTTTTTTACAGGATATCATAATTTTTATAAAGAGGTGTCATAATCTTTATGAAAGAATATCATAATTTTATGAAGGGATATCATAATTTTTCGAAAAAAAAAGTGTCATAATTTTTATGAAAGATATTTTTATCATTCAAAATTTCAAATAAAAAAATAAAATTAAAGATATTAAATATATATTGAAAAGTGATGATTATGTGATTCAACAAAATGAAAGAGTATATTTTACGTTAAATTTTTTTATACCGTACGTAAAAAATTTTTCATATTGAAATCCTCAGCCATATAAAAAAAAAAAAATCTGGAGCCGTGCTCCAAAGGATGAGCTGGTGGGCCGCATCGCACCAGGACACTCCTCACCATTTAAAAAAAAAAATCTGGAGCCGTGCTCCAAAGGGTTTGCTGGTGGGCCACATCGCACCAGGACTCTCCTCAGCCATATAAAAAAAAAAAAAATCTGGAGCCGTGCTCCAAAGGATGAGCTGGTGGGCCACATCGCACCAGGACACGTGATCCGAAGAAGCCTTCACTTTTCCAAATCTCACGGCAGCAGCCTCTCTTTCCCATTTAAATCGTGATACCAATCTGATCCTTGTAACTAAACTTTGATAATCAATCACTAAAAGACAAAAATACGTATTCTAGGATAACTAATAAAATAGAATAAAATTAGAAATAAAATTCTATTATTAATGAGCAATGATTCTCAATATAATTACCTTCGCAATCCTTTTCCAGATAAAAACAACAATCTAATTGTGGCATTTATGATCGAAGCATAATCTAAATCTGACAGTATTGGTGAAATTGAAGCAAGATATTGTCAATGCTGCGGTAGCTGCGGTTCAGAATATCTTGCGATTCTGTGAACTATCCGGGACAGTGAAGCGAGTCATCTACACCGGTTCTGTCACGGCTGCATCACCATTGAAGGAAGATGGCACCGGTTATGAAGATTTCATCGACGAAACTTGTTGGACACCCCTCGATCTCTCATTTGCCCACTGTGAAGATCTTGAGAAGGTCTGGCATTTACTAGCACCTGCCACTCCGATGCTAATTTTATGTTGGCCTAATTTTGTGGCTTTCATGGTGTCCATTTATTTAGTTTTACACATGCGCGAAGACGCTCTCCGAGAAAGAAGTGTTAAGCTACAACTACAAAGAAGGGAAGGGAGAATTACAAGTGGTAAGCCTAACTTGTGGCCTGGTTGGAGGAGATACAATTCTTCCCTTTGTACCATTGAGTGTACGAGCCATTGTGTCCCCACTTACCGGAGACAAAGTGAATCATAGACAGCTGAAGTTCCTGCAGGCGTTGCTGGGCTCAGTGCCTTTGGTGCACATAGAAGATGTTTGTGAAGCCCATGCTTTCTGCATGGAGATGCCTTCGATGACCGGCAGGTTCCTCTTGGCACGTGCAAACCCATCGATGCAGGAGATTGTGGACTACCTTGCCGCCAGGTACCCTGATCTTGATGTGATTAAAGAGTAAGTGAAGATCGCACTGCCTTGCTTTCTAGTCATTGAGAAGCTTTTCCCATGGGTATGACAATATGGTTTTGGTTTCTGATTTCAGGGTTGAGGGAGAAGGGCAGAGCATACAGAGCAAGACAAGAAAGCTGGTTGATATGGGCTTCAAGTATGGGTTTGGTGTGGAGCAGATATTAGATGACAGTGTTGAATGTGCCAAGAGGCTAGGCGAACTTAACGTGGAAGTCTAGCTCATGATGATTATTAATTGCAGATGTTTATGAATTTTAGAATTTGGTAATCATGCACTGCAGTAAATGTTAAATGAAACAAAGATATATCCACTTAAAATAAATAAATAAATAAAGGCTTGTTCTGCACCATTGCTTTTTTTTGTTTTTTTTTCCCCCCCCCAAAATTATAAAATTCTGCATGCGTGGAGACTGATATGGAAAACAATGTTTGCACCAAACTTCTGCTGCGCGCCCATGCTCCGCTTGCCGGTATCTGTAAGTTGACAAATCTCCGATTGCAAATCCCTTGAAGATTCTTTTCCTTCTTCCCTTATTGGTTTAGAGGGAGGTAAGATGAGCCACCTGTCTTTTATTAAATTAAAGAGAAATTACATCATAAAGATGTACGAAGAAAGATCACACAGTTCGGGAGATGGAGGAATTATGAAAGGAAAATTCTGAACTTCCAAAGCAACAGCAGCAGCCCGGCACCAAATATGGAAAATTAATCATCCTGCAGAGAAGAAGGGAGGGACTTTATTCCAAATCATCCCAAAAGCCGGCAGTAGCTTTTGATTGCATAGAAGTGTCCGATCATTGAAAAGACCAGCGTAATATTGAGGAGATGACTGCTAGTTGTTTCAGGTGGTCTTACTAGTCTCCATTCCCAACTCCCAAGTGAGTTGCAGCATCTTTGGCCTTGGTAAATTTTGACTGATACAGAGTTATATTTAAATGGACAGATCAATCCATAAATCCTATATAATGTCAGCTCAATCCTATAAGAATAACTGAATAGGTCATTTAATTCAGTCTTATACTGTCCCGATCTATCTAGGCTAAATTTGTTCGAAGGGATAGGTTTTGAATAGATATCTTTACACTGTAGAAGGATATACTATTCTATTGAATTAGTTTTTTTTTTGGTGTTTAGATGGAGTGATCAGTGTGGAGAACAAATCAGCGCGCATCAATTTCAATGGACGTGTCCTCTTTTTTTTGGAACAAACAAAGGATCTCGTTTACTAACCATGCGAGGACAACATTATGAGATAAATTATTGTTCTCATCAGCGAAATGTTGAACAACCCAAAGCGGTACCCACTCCGTTCCCAATGTGATGTGAGGCTTGACATGGTATCTTATTAATGGCCTGCCCGTGTGAATTGCACTGACCTGCTATTAATTAATATATCAATTCCCTCATGCCAAGTCGGATTATAGGAACCATCTTAATTAGTTATTACACGCAGCCACATGACAACCATTTTAACTAGTTTTATTATGACAATCTATTTTTTTTAAAAAAAAAGAATGGAGACTAGCTTTGAAGGCCTCCCACGTCAAGTCTTTCTCCAGATAATGTTGGTTTAAGGGCTTGTGCAGTAAGGCACTACTGTAATTCTCCCTTCACCTTTACAGTTTTTGGTCAATCGGGCATCTTCACTTGGATCTTCTTATTATACGGTTATAGTTTTCTTTCTTGTTGTAATTATGTTGTACTAGGTAACTCGGCCAGTTTTTTGGCCTTTGTATTCCAGGCCTTCTTGCTTTTTTGTGATTGTACAGCTTTCACAGCGATTTAATGAAGTTATATTCTCTTACCCAAAAAAAACAAAAATGCCTTCTTCAGATATCGTTGGAATGATCAAGTGGACCCTTTATCACATCTATGGACTGGATGACTGCCTTGGCTGGAAGCATACAGGCCAACACACTTCTGGAGCTTAAACGCAAGATCATAACCGCCCCATACGCCACCATTCCAGTGCGGGTGGAGGAGGCCGCGAGGATGGATGCGCTCGCGCGAGGATGGAGGAGCGCCGTCTGGAGGACCCTCCTCTCTCCACAGAGAGATCAGGCATTAAATAATAATAATAATAATAATTGGAGGAAAGGAAAGGCGTCGGATCCGCTCTGCTCGGTTAGATCCTTCATACTGATCTCGAAGCAAGGTATACGATCGGGTGGTCGACGTCACGAAAGAAGATAGAAAAAAAAAAAAAAAACTGAGGCCACGTGTGACTTGATGTACCGCATCCCAGTTTTGGCAAGAAAAAAGGAAAGTTGCCATCAGAAAGAAAGAAAGAGGAAAAAAAAGAAGGCAGACTTGGACAGCTAGAGGGGTTCCATCTTGATGGGGAGGACCAGCGAAGTTTGCGTTATAGGAGCTTCCGGCTATCTTGGATCCTGGCTTGTCAAGAAACTCCTCGAGAAAGGCCATGCCGTTCATGCTACCTTGAGGAACTCAGGCGATCTCTCTCGTTCATTCTCCCCTTCTACATACTGTCTTCATCTAGAACTCATAATAAGTTTCTTAATTAATCTGGCCTTGGGGATATGGCAGGAGATGAATCCAAGACGAGGCTTTTGAAGAGCCTCCCGGGGGCGGACGCCCAGCTTCTTCTCTTCGAAGCCGATCTCTTCGAACCCCACTCGTTCGAGGCGGCCATCCAAGGGTGTGAGTTTGTCTTCCTCCTAGCCGCGCCTGCGCCGCTCAACGCCAACTACTCTCAGGTTACCGAACTTTTCCTCTCTTATGTGGGAAAATATCATTGCTTTGTTTCTTTTAGACGTTATATCACTGCCCATTTAAGTGGATCCCGTGTCAGTCCGCCGATCCCTCCGCTTGCTATTCTATACCCATCAATCACCAATCGTTCATATCAGGTGAATCTCCGGGAGTCCATATTTCCGTGCTGGCTAGGATCTCTGTATTGCGAGAACTTTATTTCCCAACTTTGTTTTTCCTAAAAAAAAAAGGACAAAGAAAAAGAAAGAGGAAACAGATACGGGAACTATGGGATTGATACTGGACAAGTCGGGATGTTAGTAAATCAAGGATTTTTTTTGGATTTTGGTTCAGAATTTGTTTTATATTTCTGGATTGTATCTGGATTTCTATAATAAAATTGGGTTCATATATGCTAAATTTTTTGGATTGGATCTGGATTTGGATAATAAAATTGGGTTCATATATGCTAAATATAGAATTCTATCTGTGTCAAATTATATATTTTTAAACAGTTAATTAAACTAAACGTATTTATATGTTTCAAAATTTATCAATAAAATATTTATTATTTTTTAAATAAATCATGATCAATAATCATTTCATTGTAAATCATACAACAAAGGTCGACAAGAAGTTGAAAAAATACATTTAGTTCAAAGCCGAATACAAATGCTCATGTTTTGACATGTTATTTTTATTCTTTTTACTCCATTTGGTTAGAGAATAAAGTATCGTATGGTAAAATTTAGAAATTGAAAAGTATACAAATAACACTAATATGAATTAATTGGGCCCGCTTCGGTTGGGTCTAAAAATGTTAGACAGATACCTGATCTAAAATCTTTAACAGGCTTGATGTGGACTACGTACAACCGACTCTTTACGGATCAGGCCCAAATCGAGATTGCGGATCCAAGTTGCATGTGCGGATTGTATAAGACGTGGCCCTTATCAAGGCCCAAACTTCCGAAGGAAAAGAGAGGTTATATATATATATATATATTGGGTGGGTGGGGGTTGGTTTGAAACCAAGTGATTGGTGAGTTGTCACGGGTCAAAATGAGTCAAGTCAGACAAATTTAAATGAGTGGGGAACTTTTGAATCAATTTTATTTGGACTAGTTGGATCTCTATGGATATATGCGGACTCTGTGTGCTGCCATAAGATCCACCGTTGGACTAGCTAAAATTCATCTTCGCTACCCTGGAAGCCAAACCTACAACAATTAGCCATGAGGTCCGAAATCAGTTGCTTTATAACATACAGAACAGTATGTTGTTTGAAGTAGATTGATCATATGAGTTCCTGAACAAATACCAATTAAATAAAACAAAAATAACAAAATACATTGAAAAATATTATTCAGAAAAAAATAGAGATTAAAATAATGAATTTGATTCTTCTCAAAAAGAAGAATCGCTACAACTCGGCACCATTATTTATAGTAAAAGAATACTGATACAAACTGAATTTCTCTGTTACATAAGAGACCGTTAAGACCTCAACTATATAAAAAATAAGACTTAGAACTGTATATCACTACTCCAGAAGACGAGCTGGCCGGCTGTATCGCACCACGGCAATTGTTCCCGTGAAGCCTTCACTATTCCAAGTTACATGACGGCAACCTTCTTTTTTTATTGTTGGTATCAATCTTATCTTATCCTTGGAACTAAATTTTGATAATTACTAAGAGACAAAAATACTTATTCTAGATAGGGTAACTAAGTAGAATAAAAGTAGGAATAAAATTCTATTACTGATGAGCAATGGTTTTCAATATAACCTTCACGATTCTTTTTCCAACGGAAACAACAATCTAATTGTGACATTCACAGTCGAAGCATAATCTAAATCTGATAATATTTGTGAAATTGAAGCACGATACTCCCAAAGCTGCGTTAGCTGCGGTCCAGAACATCTTGCGGCTCTGTAAACTATCCGGGACGGTGAAGCGAGTCATCTACACTGGTTCCGTCACGGCTGCATCTCCGTTGAAGGAAGACGGCACCGGTTATGAAGATTTCATCGACGAAGCTTGTTGGACGCCTCTTAATCTCTCATTCGCTCACTGCGAAGATCATGTGAAGGTCTGGCTTTTACATGCAATTCTATAACTTGCCATTCTGATGCTAAATTTATGTTGGCCTAATTTTGTGGCTTTCATGGTGTCCATGTATTTAGTCTTACATATGTCTGAAGACGCTCTCGGAGAAAGAAGTGTTAAGCTACAACTACAAAAAAGGGAAGGGAGAATTAGAAGTGGTAAGCCTGACTTGTGGCCTGGTTGGAGGAGATACAATTCTTCCCTATGTACCATTGAGTGTACGAGTCATTGTGTCCCCACTTACGGGAGACAAGGTGAAACATATACAGCTGAAGTTCCTGCAGGCGTTGCTGGGCTCAGTGCCTTTGGTGCATATAGAAGATGTTTGTGAAGCCCTTGCTTTCTGCATGGAGAAGCCTTCGATGACCGGCAGGTTCCTCTTGGCATGTGCATACCCATCGATGCAAGTGATTGTGGACTACTATGCCGCCAAGTACCCTGAACTTGATGTGATTAAAGAGTATGTGAAGATTGCACTGCCAATTGCTTTCTAGTCATTGAGAAGCTTTTCCCATGCGTATGATAATATGGTTTTGGTTTCTGATTTCAGGGCTGAGGGAGAAGAGCTAAGTATCCAGAGCAAGGCGAGAAAGCTGGTTGATATGGGCTTTAAGTATGGATTTGGTGTGAAGCAGATACTGGATGACAGTGTTGAATGTGCCAAGAGGTTAGGGGAACTTACCGTGGTGGTCTAGCTCATGATGATCATTAAGTGCAGACGTTTATGAATTTTAGAATCTGGTGATCCTGCACTGCAGGAAATGTGAAATGGAATAAAGATGTATCCGCTTAAAATAAATAAATAACTAAAGGCTTGTTGGGATGTTGGGTTTTTTTTTTTTTCCTCTTTATCTTATTTGCACTTTGTTTTTGTACTTTTTTTTTTGTTAATAAATTAGGATAGATTTTTTCCTCCCTTTACATCCAAAAAAAAAAAAAAAAAAGAAATCCTACATGCGTGGAAATTGATGTGGAAGACAATGTTTGCACCAAACTTCTGCTTCCCATGCTCCTACTCTTGCTGGAATCTGTAAGTTGATAAATCTCTGGTTTCAAATCCTTTGAAGATTTTTTTTTTCTTTTTTGATTTAAAGGGAGGTAAGATGAGCTCCCTGTCTTTTATTAAAGTAAAGAGAAATTACATCATAAAGATGTACAAAGAAAGATCACATGGTGCAGCAGCCCGGCACCAACTATGGAAACTTAATTATCCTGCAGAGAAGAAGGGCGGTCATTCGACTTTATTCCAAATCATCCCAAAAGCTGGCAGGAGCTTTTGATTGCATAAAAGTGACCGATTATTGAAAAGACCAGCGTAAGCTATAGAATTGGTGGCAGTATTTGTGGAGGAAGGATTTCATGACACGGTCCGGTATAATTTCTTCTTGGTTCTTTCGAAAATAAAAACAGAAAACTTTTCCTGGTTCTTTCTTTCTTCCTTTTATTTGTTTTCAATTTGTGGTGAAAATGGTGCCTAGCTGTGAGAAATTGAGATGGAAGTGAAAAGTTGCCCGCTTATTAGAAATTGCACAAGAGGCGTGGAGACTGGACGGCCGGACGACGATCCACAATTTTGCCGGTCTCAGGTTTAAGCAAAATTAATATTACCTGACCCGACCCCTTATGATTAAATAATAATAAAAAAACATAAATCCACGCACCCTACTGTTTGTGTTCACTCTCTCTCCATGCTCGCACATGTGCTTGCATGTCTGTGCGGTCCAGATGGCTGATGACGAAAGGTTACACCTATCGAGATTGACTCAGTCAAGCCAGGCCCACGTTGCAGTTGTGGAATCAATCTTTGGTGCAATTATTGGATTGACCAGCTAATGGATCAGTTCAATAGACACTTATCATATTATATTTTTTATTTAAACTATTCAAGATCAAAATAGAGATAGAAATTCAACATATCATCCATTATATATATACTCCGAAATTTGGGCTGATCATTGGATCTGGTCTATCTAATAATTTGTCCTATCTTTGGGACCAGCCAATGCCGAGTTAGGCCAGCTTGTTTGGGCTTTTTGTCTTGGAAACTTCAAAGTGTAAGTGCATTAATAATTCAGCCGAAGCTATGGAAAATGGACTGCTAGCGTAAGCTAGAGCCTTGGAATCAACTAGATAGAAGCGCCAAGAGGATAAAGAACTGTCTACTTGTTCTGCTATTCCGAATAATTCCAAAGTGCCCAACCAATTGAGAAATTAAAATGAATAAAGATTGCAAAGGTAATGAAGGATGTCAGAAACCACATGGGATATGATCAACCATGAAGTGCAGATTGTATGACTTTTACAAAACTGGCATGAGTCATGACCATATTCAATTGACTCCAGGCTGTTCCATTTTTGACTTGTTTGCGTCGGACATAGCAGTCGCCCGGAGTCTCCTTTTTTTTTTTTTTTTTTTTTTTTGCTTTTTGATGCGGTCGCCTTTTTTTTTTTTTTTTGCTTTTTGATGCGGTCGCCCGTAGTATCTTGGCCGCACCAATACGTGACAAACCATGTGGATCTCCAAATATTTTCCTTGTTTTCTCTGAAGCCGTCCCAGCCACGCGGAAACACTAGGTTTAAAAATAAATCAGGGAAAGGGCGAAAGGTAGACAGACAGAGAGAGAGAGAGAGAGAGGTGGGATCCAAATGGGGAAGAGAAGCAAGGTTTGTGTCACAGGAGCTTCAGGCTTTCTCGGGTCTTGGCTTGTCCAGAAGCTCCTAAAGAAAGGCCATGTCGTTCATGCTACTCTAAGGAACTTGGGTCTTTCTCCCACTCTCACTTCCACGTTGCTTGTTCTTAGAAATTTCTTTTCCTCTAAAAGAAAAAAAGAGAGATTTCGTTAGTGGATCTGAGTTCTTAATTTTCATTTGCAGAAGATAAGTCGAAGACGCAGCTCTTGAAGAGCCTCCCTGGAGCGGACACCAGGCTGCAACTCTTTGAGGCTGAACTTTACGATCCCCTCACGTTCGAGGCAGCGATCCAAGGGTGTGAGTTCGTCTTCCTCCTTGCCACTCCCTTGCAACACAATACCAACAACACTCAGGTGGGTTGACATTTAATTATACAGTCTCTTCTTGGTTTCCATCTTTTTTCAATGAAAACAACAGAACAGTTTGTTGCAGCAAGGCGTCAAATAAAAAAGAAATCGAAGAAAATAATCAGAATTTATATGAAAAATTCTCTAAATCAAAGAAAAAATTCACAGGCATTTTTTCACTATCTTGAAAATTGAAGATTATAGTATAGAAAACAAAAGATCCTTAAACAACACTCTGTACCTCTAAAGACAGCATATCTTATCAAAACAGATATCAATAAAATTGGATCGGTTCAATATATTTCATCCAACAAGATAAAAAAATTTTTATTAATTCTGTGATCAGTGCTAATCTAAATACAAGATATTTCAATTTTTTTTTTTTTTACTTGCAGAATCAATAAACCCGGGCTTTTTGACTGAGTACTAATATTTTTGCTCATATTTACTTCATTTCCGGGAGCCATGGAATTGCTAGCCGGATGTTTCCGAGATCCTCTTTTGGGTGGCTGCATGATACCTTATCTATTCACCCACCGTCCATCCATATGGATCCCACATCAGGTGGTGGTGGGTCGTCTTCACCTCCTCATCTGTTCCGTTGGGGCAAACGGCAATATACCCGTGCTCTAGTCTAAATAATGTATACGATAATTTTTTTCATACTAAAATTTTAGTAAAACCATGAATCAAAACAAAATGATATAAGAGGGGATTACTTAAAATAAAAAGCTAAGTGAAAACTCGAGCTACACTTTCTAAAATTTTAATCTAAAATTTACCTCATGAAGATAATTGTCAACCGTATGATCAGTTAACAAAGTTATCGAGTATTGGATACCATTGCATCCTGCCATCATCCAATTTCTACCACTCTCTCGAAAAGAAATTTAATATGAAAAGGACTAGTTGGCCCCTAGCAAATATGGTCTTTTTTGATATAACAAAATATGTTTGTTCACTTAGTCGTCCCATTTATGCTAGTTCGCATGTTGTGATTTGATCACCTGATTGTCAATCATCACTCAAACCATTGCTAATGGCACCGATCACCTCAAGACAACATGGATTGGGTGACTGAATGTAACGCCACCTCATTACTCCTTTTTAATTTCATCTCTCTGGGCTTCTGCTGCTTTGTCAAAACCATTCAGGACACAACCGTAGACCAGATCAAAGGACACATGTTGATAGCCCGAGCCTAAAAATTTTGGAATGTTGGATCCTTATGGGACCATGTCTCCCTGACTTAAGAGAGGCACTAGAATTTAATTGGCTCGTCTCATATCGGAATTCAGTTGTGCCTTTTTTCCACCTGAATAACCATCGATCAAAAACTTATACCCAGCTTAAACCTGAAAACAGATGGGTCGAGCCTTTTCTCTGATTTGGATATGGGTCTAATCTCTGCTAACTCTGTTTCTACAAGAAGTCTCCTTTTGGGGTTCATAGCCTTTACATTCGGATCCAAATTTTGGCATGGATTTGGCCCCAGTCCAATCTGCAGGCATGATTTATGTTTGTCCACCCAAATCACCTGCAGCACTTGAGGTGACCAAATTCACCGACCTAAAAGAACAGCAACAATAGTCCATTTGCTTTTACTATTCCACGATCAGTGAATTATCCAACTTTCAAACTTTCATGAAACTGAAACAGTACAAAGATACAACAGAAGCTGCAGTAGCTGCAGTCCGGAGCATCCTGCAATCATGTGAACGATCTGGGACTGTGAAGCGAGTCATCTACACGGGTTCTGTCACAGCTGCATCGCCTTTGAAGGACGACGGAACCGGTTTTAAAGATTTCATTGATGAATCCTGCTGGACGCCACTCCATCTCCCATTTGCTTTCTGTGAAGATTTTGAGAAGGTCTAGCCTTTCTCCAGCAATTTTATTGCTCATCATTGTGCTGCCAATCTCAACACATTGACCAAATTTAGGGTGTTCATTATGTCAAATATGTATTGTCTTCAGGCTTACGTATGTTCGAAGACAGAGTCAGAGAAAGAAGCACTGAGCTACAACTGTAAAGAAGGGAAGAAGGAATTTGAGGTGGTGAGCCTAGCTTGCGCCCTAGTTGGAGGAGATACGCTTCTTCCCTCCATGTCATTGAGCGCACGATGTATGATATCGCCACTAACCGGCGAGAAGATGAGTTATAGACAGCTAAAGTTCCTACAGGCATTGGTTGGCTCGGTACCCTTGGTGCACATTGAAGACGTTTGCGAAGCCCATACTTTCTGCATGGAGAAGCCTTCAATGGCCGGTAGGTTCCTCGTGGCAAGCGCATACCCGACGATGCAAGAGCTTGTAGACTACTACACGAAAAGTTACCCTGAGCTTAGAGTGATCCAAAAGTAAGTGGTGTTTTTGCACCGTCCTAGTCTCTCCCTGGTAAGAACGTTTCTATATATATGGGTGTCATTGTGGTTAATTTTGTTGTCTCATTTCAGGGTGGAGGGAGATGGGCATGGTGTTGGGTGTAGATCTACAAAGCTGGCTGATTTGGGGTTCGAGTACCGGTATGATTCTAAGCAGATGCTGTACGAGAGTGTTGAATCTGCAAGGAGATTGGGACAGCTTGAAGAGCTAGCTTAGTCCCTGCCAAGAAAGAAAAGAACTAGTCTAGGATATGGTGGTGATCATCTATCTACCATAACTTCACAAAATGTGGACAATTAAAGGGGACAGAATTGTTCAGAGTAGTACTATATTGGTCTACACAATTCTGATCTTAAATATCTATGATAGCACAAATATGATGGCATGATTGCTTGTGGGCTTAAGTTTTCTTAATGATTTAATTGCCTGCTGGTAGTTTCACGGGGTCTCCGTAGTCTAAATCCATTCCCATCTCCCAATCGATTTGCAGCATCCATGGCCTCAAGTGGGTTGCACGATTTAGCAAGTTCAAGTGGTTGTAAACCTAATGTTCAAAGATATCAGTAGGTGCAGCTCCAAACATGGGCCTTATGGATGTTCAATAACCTGAAGCTATCTGATCGGAAGGAAATAAATCTACACAAAGGAGATGTTTGGTTAGAGAGAGTGGGGATTTGGAATCGGAATCAGTGACTCCTATTCCAACCGTTTAGTTGAGAGGAGTCCCATTTCGATTTCGGGGTGGAATGAAAATAGCTCAATCTATATAGAACTCAATCCCTATTCTCCTCTATGGATTCAAATTTTCATTCCAATTTCGATTCTGATTCCAATTCCGATCACGAACCAAATGCTTCAAAAAATTTGACCATTCCGATTCCGATTCCAAGCTATTCCAATTTTCATTCCCATTCTAATTTTGGTTGCGAACCAAACACCTCCAAATTGGAGTCCGATGGTCCAAACCCATTCTTTGAAATTTATCAGTCTATGCAATTCCAAACATGGACCTTATGGATGTTCAAAAACCTGAAGCTACCTGATTGGATGGGAATAAATCTACACAAACTGGAGTCCGATGGCCTAAATCCATTTCTTGAAATTTAGAAATGAAAGTGCATCAAATAATGTCCGTTCGAATCCATTTTCATATCCCAATCTATTCGGATATGAATAGAAATTTAAGTATTCGATTAATATCCATATCTATATTTATGTTCGTCGGAGAAAAATGGATGTCGATATGAATAGATAATTATCCGATTCATATTCGGATATTGAACTCTATTTGCAATTGTATTTAATTTTATATAGTACTTATATATATATATATATATATAATCATATTAATAGACTATTAATTTAATTTATCATTCATTTAATAATATATTTAATTGTATTGCCATAAAATTTAGATACGCAATTTATATCTATAATTTTACTGTCCAATTTTTATTCATATTTATTTAAAATAAATATAAATATAAAATTTTATATTCAATTAATATCTATATTTCTATCTATATTCATCATATAAAATAAATATTGGCATAGTTAATATCGTATCCGATTCCGTTTCGGTCCTATTGATTTTTTTTCCCCCTTCTCTCAAAGCGGTTTAGGCTGTTAGCCTTAAAATAGAACTAAACCTAGAACGACCTAAACCCTCTCGTTCTCGCCAACCCCATTGCCACGCGCCCGAAAAGGGGAAGGCCGAGGCGAAGGCTCCAACTGCTTCAGGGCTCAGCAGGCTACGTTGCCATTCCTTGCTCTCCCGAGCAACCTCCCGGCTGCTTCTTGTTTCTATTTCTTGTTCCCTGATCCATCTCTTCCTTTTTCACTCTGTGCTAATTTATCTGTTTGTTCATTTTAATCGTTTCCCTTGGTTTCCTCTTTGGCTGCCTTCTGTTGGATTCGTTGCCTATCTTTTTGTTTATTGTTTATTTTTCTCAGATTTGATTATTAGCGATCGGTTTTTTTTTTGAGTCTTTTGGTTTCTCTATTTTGGTTGCAACAATGTGTTTGTGTGCCCGTAAGGAATCCTGTAATTTCTTGTGATATAATGCTGTAAACGGTTTATGATCGAATTCGCTTCGAAATGCTCGAATTTTACCGTGTTTCCTCTAAAAATTCCTCCATGAAAGGATTTAAGATGTATTGCAATTTCCTGAAGAAATTGAGGACGCTAATGAGATTACTGTTAGTTTTTCAAAGGGTATAAATTCTCGTCCTCAGAAGCTTAACCTGTGATCCCGTATTCATACCTAATTAGCGGTTAGGTTTCGTTTGTGTTTCTAGTTGTCTATTGTCTACTTTCATGTTGCCGTGATATGAGGTTACTACAGGCTGCATACAAAATGTACAGTAGCTCTTGATCTGATCTAGTCCTCTGTTGGTTAAGAAATTCACTTCGATGATTTCTCAATGCAAAATCATGGTTCTGCCACACAAATTTACTTCATCATCAGCGATTCTATTTGTGCTATTTGTGGATGTCAAGATTACATCCAATTATAGAAGATCCAAAAGGTTGAAAAAAGAAAAATTCCTGTTTGTGGATACTTATCTTTTTGAGCAACTTTTAAGAAGTATGGCCAATTTTGTGTTGTTCTTCATGGGACAGAATATTTTGAAGGGCCACTGGTGGTTGGCGGACAGTGACAAAGGTTTGGTTGTATGATCCATAATGCTTAACTCTTTTTGCATATTGTCCATATTGGGAGTATCATGGAGGAGGCAGTATGATTGATAGGAACTTTTTAGTTCCGCATGTTTTTTAAAATAACCTAGGATCTCACCCAAAAAGACTAATCAGAAAGTATTATTTGGGTTCCTTAACTAAGCATTCAAGATCTACCTAGTGCATAGCCAATTCGGGACTAAACACAGGCCCACATAGGTCCTTACATTTCTAGTGCCAATTAGGGTCTCTCAAGTTTAACAGTCATGAGTCTGAGCTATTAAATATCCTCTTATGTACTGCTGAAGTTTCTAGAGCTTAAAACAGTTGGATGTAATCCATTTGGAATTATCATACGATAGAAATGTATCCCCGGGAGAACAATAATTGTACAAAATCACTCTCTCTCTAAAAAAAAGCACAAGGCTCTGCATCTGCATGTAATTCTTTCTTTCTGTCATTGTAATTGAGTTTCAAAGACCATTGTTCTCAAAATCCCTGCTCAAATTTTCAGTACAATTGCTCTCAACTAATAATAGGTTACGTTCTAAGAACTACTTTGGTGTATCTTGCATTGATTTGAAGTTGTACATATAGTTTGTTGTCACTCTGTCAGATATTTCACTACGGAAATGTTTATCACTTCATGGCAAAGCTAGATGCTTACTCTCTCCAACTTGGTCAATTTGCTGCAATTGACAGAAGTAGAGGAATACAAAAGACGTGAAAAAGTGCATACACAAGTTATTTTAAAGACCAAAAAATGGCACATAGCTAAGTAACAGATACTATTCATTGGCAATAAACAGGATCAATCATTCTGGTATTTGAATATTCATTTGTTATTCTGTATTTAATAACAATTTTGTCTTCTTGGTTTAACTACACTCTGATAAATCTGCTGGCAATGCATACAAAATGGCCTTTTGGGTGCTATACCACTCAGGGTTTTTATTTGCTTTCAGGTTAACCGCTTTCTGTTTGAATTTGGTTTGAACTTGTCTTCTTGATGTTTTTGTTTCATGCTCTATGGATGCTTCTTGCATCATTTGCATTTTGTGGGTCTTGGTGGTACTTACTTGTACATTTTCATCCCTATTTATGTATAGATAGAGATCTGCCAAACGGGTTTCCAGTTGCATGGTGGCCTATTTTAAAAAATCTGCAGGAAATGCGCAGCTCTTGTAGTTTTGCTTTCATGCTTTTAGAGCCTGTTACTTATTTATCTTATAATGTTCTTAAAATGAGTAGGTTGTCCTTCTGTTAAGTTTATATGTTGGTAGTTCCTTCATGAGGCCTGCCATTTAAATTTTGTACACAATATTATCCATTTTCAATTAGAGAAGGTTTTGCAAGAGTTTTATACTGTATGGGACACAGACCAGCTCAGTGAAGCCAATTTCTAAGAGAGCATATATCACCATTTAGATGGGTATTTAAGACAAAAGTCGTGGCAGAGTGTATACTCATCAATTTGGAAATATGATTTGGAGTGCTGAATTTTGGAGAGATTCTTTGCAACATGCATGGATTAATATTCTATATAACCTAGAAAATGTATTAGTATATTCTCTCATGCGAAAAAAAGGTATTATTATAGATAGTCTTGAACTTCCTGGAAGATGCATAGTTACTGCTTTTTCTTCTAATAGAACAATGTCTATTAGGCAACTGGAGTCCATTTATAGTCTTCAGAAGGGAATCACATCTCTTTTGGAATTTATGGCGCGGTTGGGCATGTCATTGACTTCAGAATTTTGTTGGTTTCTGCCTCCAAATGAGGTAGAGGCAGAGGTAAAGACCTTCTTGATAAGAAAATGATCATAAAGCTTCCCATGAAGCTCTATCATATAATGTGATGTAGGTAATCATTGCACCAGTAATAACTGCTGCCTGGAGGATGTCGATATATCTGGTTAGGTTATTGATGCTGCTCCTTAGAGTGATATCTGTTACCCATATATTTAGGAATGCCAATAAGTTAGCAGATCTTCATGCTAAAGGGTTGTGGTGTTGCTCCTTGGCCTTTGATTTTTTAACCCGTCAAACCCCTCGTTCCAAGCTTGTTCTTGCTTATCTTTCTAATGAATATCAATCATTTATGGAGGGAAAGGACATTATGGTGAGTTTATATTGCTGCAGCTTTGTTGTTGAGATTGGGTTATTGTTGTTAGTTATGTCTGAATTCCAAAGATTATGTTTTAGTTTATTGTGGACGATAATTAGTTCTGTCACTGGATCTTCACTGTCTTTTCTTTATAGGTCCAATTTCCTCGTGTGAATTTACAATACACTATATTGCATTCGATCACTCTCACAATGCTGTGAGACTCAGAAAATTTAATGTGTGACAATCAAGGGACTGGTGGTGTTGTTTTGATCAACTACAGTTGATAAGGATCCTCCATGCAAATAAATCTATTGGAGATGAGATGTAGAGATGAATATGCGACACAACAAAAAGGGATAGTTATTATTTATGGGGCTGGATTGGTTGCATATCTGTCATGGTTTGCTGACATACAATGGAAAACAGAGATGGCACCACTAAATTGATGGGAAGATATAAGTTGACATAGGTGGAAGTATCAGATTGGATTGAAAGATGTATTCTGAGCAAAGATATTGTCATTGCATTAGGGACAAATGGTGGGCTCTGTTATAAATCATTTTAGAGTGTAGAGAAGCCTTGTCATATCCTCTTCCAGAGCAAAGAAATGATAAGAACACGTATTTTCTGTAGAAAAGTTGGAGCGAGCATTTGGAATATGAAAAGATGGCTCTTCTACCTACTTTCTATAATGTGAAAGCTTATAAATAATAATTTCTGTGCTGATAGCTCATAGACCGACTAGTTCCAGTCAAATGAGTCACCGTGCAGATGATCTCAGCCATCACCTTTTTTGACTTCTTATTGGTGCTTCTATGCCAGATTTGTTCCTATATTTATGCCATGGCAATCATTATAAAAATCCTTAAGAGAATTGTTATAAGTACAATTTTTATTTGAAATCTTGTTTCTGTTGCTCATATGGATTAAGCAACCAAACTGCAGTTCAATGGTCTGTTATTTACATCCTTGGTTCATTGACTACAACTCGCAATGGTGCCTTATCCTCTTGGCCCTATTCATGACACACCTTTGTTTACATGTTTATGTTTTGATTTCAGACCAATATTGTCATCTTTAACCTACTGGATTAGAGCCTCAAGGTTCATGACGTTCATTATAAAAATCAAAAGAAATCGTTATAGGTACAAATTTTAAATGAAAGCTAGTTTCTGTTGCTCATTTGAATCAAGCAACCCAAAACTGAAGTTTAATGTGGTCTTATTTACATCCTTGATTCATTGACTACAACTCTTGTAGTGGTGCCTTATCTTCTCGGCCCCTGTTTACAGCATACCTCTGTTTATGTAAATATGTTATTCTTTTGGACAGATATTATTATCTTCAACCTACTGGATTAGTGCCTTAAAGTTCCTTAAAATTGTTCATTATATATTTCTCATTTTGTCTTCTCTTCCCAGAATTAGTCCTTGCTGAATTCAATTATAATTTTCAGTACTTATTTTACATATATCAAACATGAAACATGGTTTATTGATTTCAACAAATGAGCAATTACAGCTACTATGAAATGGCTGGCTGGAAAAAAGAAAGAGAAAAGAGATACTGGAAATTCTAACTACATTAGTAGTAGAATAATACTGTAACAAAATCAACTCTCATCTGCTGGGGGCGGCCTTAACATAAGGTGTCCTCCAGTGGTCTAACTTCCATACATGCCTGCATCTTTGTTTCTTTACTCTGTCAGATTTCTAACAGGCTCATCTCGACACTCATTTCTGTGATCATTCTGTTTCTAGAATTTATTGGAAAAAGTTGGAATTATCGAATGGGAAATTTGGTTCAATATCCATCTGGGGTTCCAGCATGAAATCAAGGTCAACCATAGGGGAGTTGGTCACTGAAGTCGCAGCAGAGATCATATCCGTGAGGTCGGATTCTGAAGCATGCAGAGCTGGTCTTCCTTCACAGCTCATCTGGCATGGAACTGAGAAGTAGTTTGATTCAGAGCTTGTTGGTGAGAAAAAGTTAGGGAAGAAGCTGCTCATGTAGTTATTCTCCAGCGTCGGAGGCGAGGAGAAGATTTGGTTTTCAGACTTGAAGTTGCTGGCTGGTGTGGAAGGAAAGGAGAAGGAAGAAGAAGTGGGTACTTGATCCTCCATTTCCAAGCCTTCAGTTTTCACCTTGAGGCTTGTTCGGAAGCTTTCGAGCAACTGCTGATCATGCTGAGGATGCTGCTGATCATGATCAGCTGGAGGATTCTGTTGGTTTTGTTGCATGTCTGGTGCCTGGGGTGCTGATGCCGAGTATGCTGAGTGCACTCGTGGCCTGTGGAGGCATGTGTGTGTCCCTCGGTATGTGATATCAAAGATGGATGGATCCTCATCTGATCTCTGCACTTGTTTCGTTGCGAGACATCCTTGAGTTTTGCGGTAAGTGCACCGGTAGTAGCCTCTGCCAAAAAAAAAGGGGAGGGTTTGATGATCTTTGATAAGAGAGGAGAGTCTGCTACTATTTTTTCAAATTGCTACAGAATTGACATCTACGTCAGCAGTTAATTTGGTAACTGCTAAGAATCCCATTCTAATGGGCAGGTGGGCAAGAGATGCTTTCTAAGTCCTATCAAGCACTAAAAGAATGCATATTTGCTTATAGTGCAGTAACTTTCTCATAAAGGAGAGATGACTGGAATCAGGTGCTCGAGTAGGAAAGCAACTGGCACAGATAGACGGGTTTGCCTAACAAGCATAATTTAAAGTTCAAAACTTTATTGCTCGTTGTATTATATTAGAAGCTAATGTAAGAGATTAATTTCTTCCGTTGCACTTATATGATCCAATCCCCGAGAGTCATATTTTTGATAGAAGAATTCTAAAGTCACCAGGTCTGGAAGTAATGTTACCGATCTAAGTTATAGTTTTGACCAAAGAGAACTTATCTAAGATGGACTAGATGGAAACTTCTACCCATTAAAGTTTGTAGAGGAGAAGAAAGTGAGACTTCACTTGTGGATTCATTGACTTGTTTTATATTCATTGAACCTAATGATTTCTATGCTGTTTTGTAGGTCAATATGCACTTTTATAAACATAGACAAGAATTAGAATGAGCAAAAAATATCGGTCAAGTCAAGCAGGCAGTTCAGTTTAAATGAACTAATGATAGGCTACGGACGCTCGCCTAGCAGAGAAAAGAATGCCTAGCAGAGACAGGGTAAGAAGGGATGGGAGGGAAGAAGATTTCAGGATGCGTGCGGCTTCAAGGTTATGAAAAATAAGAAACAATAATAATAATAATAATAAAGAACTACTTGTGGCCAAGGTAGCAACTGTAAAAATACTACGCAGCCAGAGCCAGATGCCAAATACTGGGGAACAAATGCTGGACTCCAACTAGGCTCCAGCGAGACCCCTGCCACATCACAAAAGAGATCCCTTGGAGAGGAATGGTTGCCTCAGCACCAAAAAGGTGCAACACGAGTGCCTTCTGCATGGAACAGGAGTGGGCTCATTTAATCCAGTGAGGTGACATACGTGCAAGGACATCCCACCTTGGCTAGAGGCCAATTATTGTGGCACTCTTTTGTGGCGGAAGGTAAATAGCAGGGTAGGTAAGGGAAGCTCTTTCTTTCTTGTGCCCGGGTATGTTACTAACCTTGGGTGCTTGGCTCCGAGGATGTCCTTCTGCCCGTACTTCCTCCAGCTGAAGCCATCATCTAACGGCCCTTCGGCGTTGGCGCCCACAGTAGCGCGCACTTGGCTCGTCCATTTGGCCAAAGTCTTCCTGAAATTTTCGTTACAGAATCTTGTTCACAAAAGACCGCGTCAAGAAAGCCATGCGTGACAAAGCTTGAAATGTTTCTCAAACTTAAGTCTGTGAGTTTATGTACCTCTTCTTGGACATCTCCCTCCGCTCGTGTTCCTTGAAGGCTCTCTCCGAATTCTCGCTCCGGGGGCTCCCGCTGGCGGATCGCGGCGAGCCGGAGCTGGTGTTATTGGGGCACGGAGGCTGCTGCGAGCCCTCGGAGTTGATCGATTTGGCCATGGAAATGGCTTTGTTGATGCGGAGTCGTATCTGTTGTGCCAGTGACTTGCATAATTCAGTAGAGGAAGGCTCGTCTAGTCGCGCTTCGAGCTGCCCTGCTTGCTCTTCGCCTTGAGTTAGCTCCTCGATCAGCAAACTGAGGTCCCAGCTTGTTCCCTTCTCCATTTCTTAACTCCGGGGTAAGATAAGCGCCCTTTAAAGGTGAGAATTGCCGAGGAAGGCAGATGAAGAATGTATAGGAGATTGGATTGGAAAAGAGAATCAGGGCATGGCTTGCAAGGTTACTGTTGTTTTTTATAGAACTACAAGTAATTCTAGTGGAAGTCAGGTTTTGCTGATGTATTTTGAGATGAGGTATCAACTTTGCTACTTGGTGCAGTGGGAAGTGAATGAATGTTGGGGTCCAAACAGAGTGGTGTTGGAGCTTAATATAACTAAGGATGCTGAGACCTAAAAGGAGCTACTCTTGGAACTGGCTGTATAGCATAAATGGAGATGCACAAATGAGCTGGAGTTATAATGATGGGTTGCTTCAGTAACCAACTCTTGATGCAGAAGTTGATCAGGCTTGCTCGAAGAGAGTGATCCGAGGCTAATTGAAAGCGAGAACTACTTAGCCAAAAAAAAAGAAAAAGGCGAGAGCTAGAAGTGTTTCATTTGTTCCTTTCTGAATGGAAGCGAGAGAGAGAGAGAGAAAGGAGCAGATGAATAAAAGAAGGGGTTGGAGAGGGTTTTAAACGTGAAGGAGGCGGAGGGTGGGGAGTTGGGATTTAAGGCTATGGTTTTGGGTTCGTACCAGAGGAGAAAACGAGAAAAAGAACTTTGACCAAGAAAAGCGAAGTTTTTTTTTTTAAAAAAATCTATCAAGAGCCATAGACCGGTCTTTGGTCATTAAGGTAGACGAAGCTGAGTGCTGACCATTTCTTCTCTTTTTTTTCTAGAAGATTTCTGTCATTAAAATAGGAAGGTCAGAGAAAGGGTGGAAGAACTGACCAAGAATATTCAAACCTACCTCCGCGTTGGAAGAGAGAGAGAGGCGACCGAAACTGGTTTGGGTTGTATCCTTCGCACGAAATATTGATTGATCTTCTTTAGCCACGACAACCGTTAGATCGCGTATTGTACAGATCGCAAAGCAGTCTGCCCTCCTCTTTCATCGGCCATGCGCGATCCAACGGTGGATGTTGCGAAAAGAAGGCGCCTCATTCTTTCGCGTGAAAGATACAACCCGAACCCGGCCGGAAGTGACGTCCAAACGTGTTTTTCTGCTTACGCTTCGGTGATCCTAGAGTAGGACCCCACACGTGAGGTACAGCGAAGCCCTTTCTCTAATTATTTTCCTATGGAGACCCCGATTCCGGTCTACCGGTCAGCATTGAGACCTTTGGTTAATCGGTTTGCCGAAACTCCGGGACGGAAATGGATATTAATTTCTCATCCATTCTATTTTCATGTTTGATATTTTTTTTCAAACAAGTGCAAAATGCTTGGGCACCGTTACATGAGTCCATTCGGCTTATAATAAGAAAAATTTATGCGCAATATTACTAATATTAATTATACATTAAGAATATATTAAAATAAAAATCATAAAAATGTATATTATTATCATATTAATTATTTTATTTCAATATATTATTTTTATATTTGCCTTATTATTATATTATTTAATTGTATTGTTATGATAACATTGCTTATCTTACTAAATTTATTCCAATATATATAAAAGTATTATAATATCATAATTAATGTACTATATTATATTAAATTACATTAGAACAATTATATTGCCGTTATTTTAACCAATGTAGCATATCAGAATTAACACCAATATCCATATTATAATGTAGTATTATATTAATGCAATAGGATTAATGCATAATATTATAATAGAAAATCGATATATTATTATTTTATTTATAATATAGGACATTATTGTTTTATTTTTATAATTTCTTCTATATTTCTAAATTAAATCCTATTATATCATTATTTATATTGCTGATTGATTCTATTAATACAATATTATTAAATTGATATCAATATATTATTAAAGCTCTTGTATTATATAAATGTTAAATTATTATATTAATATTAAAATTAATTAATTTATTAACATTCTTATGTGATCATATGATATAAAATTTGTATAACCATTAGCATCATATCATATAATGTTAATATAATATGATAAGATATATAAATATACAATTATATTATTTTAGTATATTATTGATTAAATTGTAGTATGAGTATGGATATAAAAACATATAAATATTATTAAAATGTTGTTATATTAATATTGATATATTTTAATAATATATTATCAGCCATTTTATTAGGTTAGTTCCGGTCCTTGTGCTTATCCAAATATAAAAAATATAATTTTCAACTCTTTTATAGATTTCTTGAATTCTTTGGAATGAGAAACAATTTTTAATTTCCACCGCTAACAACCAAACACAGACTCAGACCATCTTACCATTAACATAGACCTACATGATTCTAGCATGCTTCTGACATGTATTGGACATAAACCACTGTAATTACTTAGTATCATAAAAATTTTTAATTATTATAGTGCTATAAATACCTCTGTATATTGCAAACTACCAAGATTGATAGCATTGTTTAGTCTCTATTTTTCTCCCATCTCCCTCTTGTTGACCGTTGCGGCAACAAGAGATTAATTTATCCATACGGCAGAAAATTACATACGGCAGAGATTAATTTATCCATTGCAGATCTAATCGAGGGGTGGAATAGAGTTGTTGCAACCTCCTTCTGGTTACGGAATCCAAGCTTTGAAACATTTATATGAGAGATGGATTATGAGATTAAGTGAGAAACAATCACAAGTCCAAATCTATTCATTTCGGCATCCTAGCTAAACGTACTATAGTAATGCCCAGTCTCGCAGCTCATATAGCAACTCTTTTCTTTCTTATTTTTTTTTATCTCCACCTTCGATTTTGTAGAAGTATCTTAGCATCCATCTTTTTTTCTAATTCTATACATAGAGATATCTTGTATTTGGATTAGCACCGGCCATAGAGATGTCTTGGAGGCGTGAGTATTTTTCTGAAGTTCTTTTTCTCTTGTACTCTAATCTCTTTGCTTAAAGATAGTAAAAATCTTCGTCCTTCTTCGTTCGTATTTTTTTTTTTGATTTAAAAATTTTTTATATAAATCCTGTGTGTTTGTATTGTTCATTATCTTTTCAATTTTTTATTTATTGACGTCTTGTTATAATACTATATGTATGCTATATTTATTAAATATACTTGAAAAAAATTCTAAATCAATGTAATTACAGCCTCTCAATGAAATCCTTTTTCATAAGCGGTCCTGTCTTGTTTCTCACCCTCAAAAAGGAATTGAAATAAGCATGAGTATATTTATTTAAAGTTGAAGTAATTTTATAAACATTAGAATGCAGATAAGGAAATATGTTGCCAGCAATTTGGAAAATGATTAATATTGAAGTATCAGAAGTCTTGTCGCACTGACGAATAATTAAGAAAAAAGAGTAACAGAGAAGAAAATGCAGCAAAAGATGATGTGGAGGCACACTTCAGGGGCGAAGTTGCCTCTCTAGAATTTTATTTTTTTTGTATATAATATATATGGCATATAACTTTCCATACAGCACAGATATCGGTTTGTGAGGTGGTTCCCCTTCCAGTTTGAGAAAGGTTGAATTGGTTCCTTTTTCTTCCTCTTGTAGGGGTTTGGGAATGGAAGCTTCTTCTTTCTGTTTGGAGTAGAAATGATTGTTAGAGCTTGTTGGGATATACCGATCTCGATCGATTCCGACGGACGACTCCGACTGGCCGATCGACCGACCGACCGACTGGCCGATCGACCGACCGGCCGACCGACCGACCGACTGGCCGACCGACCGACCGACCGACTGGCCGACCGACCGACTCCGACGGACGACTCCGACTGGCCGACCGACCGACTCCGACGGACGACTCCGACGGACGACTCCGACTGGCCGACCGACCGACCGATCGACTGGCCGACCGACTGACTCCGACGGACGACTCCGACTGGCCGACCGACCGACCGACTGGCCGACCTACTGACTCCGACGGACGACCGACCGACCGACCGACTGGCCGACCGACCGACTGACCGACTGACCGACCGACCGACCGACTGGCCAACCGACCAGGAAGTCTGATGGCCGACTCTCGCAACATGCCCGGCTGACCATCGGAGAGGCCCGAATCTCCACCCGACGCCACACAGCTGGCCACCGACCTAGGATCGATCGACTCCTCCGATCGCCGTATAGCCGCCAGAGCCTGTCAGCCCTGACAGCGACATGCGGCACTGCCACCTAAGGGCATTATCCCGCCTAGGGCATTGTCAACCCTAGCGATTTGACAGCCCCACGGCGATGTGACATTTTCACGGCGACTCTGATAGTCTACAGTGAGTTGACAATTCCTCAATTGTCCGCGCCATTAATGACGGTGCCATACCACGCTCCACTATAAATATCGGGGAAGGCAACAGTGCAGGGACACCCCTTGGAAACCACAGGCTTGCTCTCCCTCTTTCTCTCTCTCTCTCGATTGAGCTCTCTGTCTTCATTTCACTGTTGCCCAGTCACCTCTCTGACTTGACCGTCGGAGGGTCCCCGCCGGAGCCGCCTCCGGTCAGTGTGGACTTCCTTTTTTGCAGGCGCTCGTTTCCGGCGACCAGGCGACGAGGGGATTGGCCGCAACAGATTGGCGCGCCAGGTAGGGGGGACGCAGGCAGCAGATACTAATGACAAAGATAAGAGCTCAACGATCGAGAGTCACCGGGTCGGCGAGACGCTCTTCCCGCCAGGAAGAGACCTCTCCGCCACCCTCCACGGTGGAACCTAGCTCCCCGCATACCGCGGTCACCACGGAGGCGCAGATCGCGGCGATCGTACGGCAGATGACCGTGCTGACGGATGCCGTCAAAAGCCTCCAGCAACAACCCGCACGGCTACCGCCATCACCGGCTGGGCAACCGGCGGCACGTCCGATGCCCTCCAAGAGCAGCCGCCGACGCCCGCGTCGATCTCCGTCGCCTCCGCGGGAGCACCTGCCACAGCGCTCCCACAGAGAGGAGGGGCGGCCGTGGCGTGACGCCCATCGGTCCCGACAGCATTCTCCCTCCCAGCTGGAACGAGCGAGGAAGGAGAAGCGACCGCGAACGCCGTCTGCCTCTCTCTCGGACTCTTCCAGAGACTCCACTCCTGGGGTCTCCCAGCACCGACGGACAGACGACTACGAACGCAGGTTCGAGAAAATCGACCGTCGGCTCGCGCAGCTGCAGGTGGACGGGCAGAAGTCTTCAAACGACGTCGACTTCCAGACCGCCCAACCTCTCTCCCGACTCATCCTCGACAAACCGATCCCTAGTCGGTTCGAGATGCCGCACGTGGAGTCTTACGACGGCTCCACCGACCCAATCGACCATTTGGAGAGCTACAAAGCTCTCATGACGATTCAAGGGGCAACCGACGCTCTCTTTTGCATCGGCTTCCCCGCCACGCTACGCAAAGCTGCCAGGGCCTGGTACTCCGGTCTTCGATCGGAAAGTATCCACTCCTTCGGACAGCTCGAGCATTCCTTCGTGGTCCATTTCAGCACCAGTCGGAAGCCGCCACGAACCTCGGACAGTCTTTTCTCCCTCAAGCAGAGAGAAAATGAGACTCTACGACACTTCGTGACGCGATTCAACGCGGCCACGCTTGAGGTCCGGGACCTCAATGGAGACATGGCTATCTCAGCCATGAAACGAGGGCTGAGGGCGTCCCGATTCACCTACTCCCTGGACAAAACCCTCCCCCGAACATACGTCGAACTGCTGGAGCGCGCGTACAAGTACATGCGCGCGGACGAAGGAGCTTCCGACCGGCGCCTAACTTAAGGCACAGGCCGAAAAGAAAAATGGAAGAAAGGTCGGGCCCATGCTGAACCCAGCAGGCCCTCCACCGATAGGCTGGCCTTGCCCCGACGACGGAGTCCCAGACCGATGCATCGCAGGTATGACTCCTACACCTCTCTCCCCGCTCCTCGTGCGCAGATCCTGATAGAGATCGAAGGAGCGGAGAATCAACGTCGGCCTCGACCTCTGAAGGCAAAAGGCCCCGACCAACATGGCCGATCATCGATCGCCGAATCAACGGCTCGATCATCAATCGCCAAAACCGACGGCCTCGATCTCTGAAGGCAAAAGGCCCCGACCAACATGGCCGATCATCGATCGCCGAATCAACGGCTCGATCATCGATCGCCGAAACCGACGGCCTCGGCCCCTGAAGGCAAAAGGCCCCAACCAACACGGCCGATCAACGATCGCCGAATCAATGGCTCGATCATCGATCGTCGAACCGACGGCCTCGGCCTCTGAAGGCAAAAGGCCCCGACCAACACGGCCGATCACCGATCGCCGAATCAACGGCTCGATCATCGATCGTCGAACCGACGAAAACCGACGGCCTCGACCCCTGAAGGCAAAAGGCCCCGACCAACACGGCCGATCGTCGATCGCCAAATCAATGGCTCGATCATCGACCGCCAAACCGACGGCCTCGGCCCCTGAAGGCAAAAGGCCCCGACCAACACGGTCGATCACCGATCGCCGAATCAACGGCTCGATCATCGATCGTCGAACCGACGGCCTCGGCCTCTGAAGGCAAAAGGCCCCGACCAACATGGCCGATCGTCGATCGTCGAATCAACGGCTCGATCACCGATCGCCGAAATCGACGGCTGATTTATGTCACAAATTGACATAAAAAGTATCAATTAATATCTAAATTATCTAACTTTATTAAAAAATTGATACTTGTTATTATATTTTGCAGAAGAAGAGATCATCAATAGAAAGAACAAGAAAAGAGGATTCCAACGGCGTAAATTTTATGCAAAACGGAGTTAAATTGACCCAGGAATTGAAGAATGAAGAAAGAAAACTCAATTGGGTCAAACCCGAGTCAAATCAGATCAAAATTGGTCAAAAATCAACTGATTTGGTGATCTGGTTAGCCGCCTGGTCACAGCAACAGGCGCATGGACCATGGACCCATCGGCGCACCATAAACCCCCCTAACAACCCTCTAAAACCTCTTAGTCCCACATCTAAAGTTTTGAAAATCTTATAACCCCCAAATGCCTATAAAAAGCCCCCAAAGGCCCTTGTTTTATGTATTCTTCCTTCCGATCAAGCTTGTAACCCTAGATAGTGGGGTTTTTAGCTCTCTTTTCAAGCCTCGAGCTTTGAGGTTTTTGTAATAATTTTTTTTTATATATATAAAATCTTATTTTTATGCAATTTCATCTCTTTACATTATGCAATTTATTTTTCTTGCAATTAGGATAGTTTAATTTATCAATTTAATTTTATGCAATTAGGTTAGTTTAATTTATGCAGTTTAAATTTATGCAATTAGGATAGTTTAATTTATGAAATTAGGGTAGTTTATTTTTCTGTATTTAAATTTTGCAAGTAGATTTAGATCATGTCTAGCTAAGCATCCCTTCTAGGATTTGCGATGAAGCTAGATCATAAGTAGGGATTTTACATAGGGTTCTTTCTTTTTCTTAGGGTTTCTTTTTCTTCTTCTTTTGCCAAGAATTTTTGATGAACTACAGTTGGGTCAGAATCCCTTCATAGTTCATGCTTGATTCAGTGCATAGGAGGAGAAAACCCTAAGGGATCCTAGTTACTACTCCCCTGTAAAGAATCTTGATGGGTTATCGTTGGGCCTTAGTCCCTTCATAATCTATGCTTGGGAAAGACAAGAGGAGTAGTCGTTAGGATCAATAAAAAAATTCTAGGTAGAATTCTCTAATCTAGATCTAGTGGATTCAAAAACCCTAGATCCTTAGTCTTATTGTCTTTAGCAAACAACTTTCGACTTTCGATTTTTGTTAAAGCTCGCTTGAGCATAGATTTGAAAATCATTTTTAAAACCAAGTCTCTGTGGGATCGACCCGTACTCGCTGGTCGTGCTACTCTGCACACCGTGCGCTTGCGGTTTTATTTACAAATTTTAAGATTTGCACATCAAGTTTTTGGCGCCGTTGCCGGGGATTTGGCATTTTAAATTATTTTCAAATATTTGTTCTTCGTGCTTTATAACTCTCTTTCTTTTTCCTTTAGGTTTCTATATTTAGTTGGTGATTGCTGAAAAACTCAGGTATGCTTCTAATTTCTCTTTTATTATTTTTAGTTAATTACTTTTCCTTTAGACCTAATCATTTGAATTTACTTAATCATAAAAAAAAAAAAACAAAACAAAAGACATTTCATAATCGTGAAGTAAAATATCAAATAAAAAAAAAAATTTCTAAATTAAAATCTTTTACATTCTTGGTCATCTTGTTTATTTGATTTGCATTTTCATAATTAATCTAAGGGCATCAACCCATTAACAAGATAAGGTGGGGATTTCATTACCCTTCCTTAGCCCAAAAACCATCTCCATCATATTGCATTACCTAGACCTTTAATCTTAAAATCAATTAGACGTCAACCTTAAGGAATTCGAGCTCAATAGGACAAGGAACCCTAAGAGTTCTACCAAGTTTGAGTTGTTTGATTAGTTGGTGTCTAGGCAAGTCCCTGAGAGTGGTTTGTTAAATTGGTTCAGTTGCTGGCTGGCCAACTCGTTTGGTGTCTAGAAAGGCAACGATGAGTGAACCTCCCACCTCTTATACTTACCTGGCCTAACTAGTTGATCAATCTCCACTTGGAAGGTTTGAAGGGTCATCTTGGAACAGTTAGGAGCTGTCTAGATTTAGGTTAACCCTAGGATAGATTGAGTTTAATTTATTGATTCACTTGTTTGAAAAAAAAAAAAAAAAAATTTAAATAATTTGGTTACTTTTCTTTAGATTTAGGACTCCTTAGGATCTTCTCTTTAGAACTTTTTCTCTTTTCTTTCTTTTCCTTATACATAAAAATTTTATAAAAAAAAAAATTTATAAACATCGAGAACCGTACACCTCGTGTGTGGAGAAGAGTGTCGGGTCGTCTAGTTAGAATTGAGTCAATTCCTGTTGTTCCAATGGCTGAACCAATCCAACCCATGACCCTTAAGGATTTGTGTTATCCAGTTGGCTCCATCCAACCATCTTGTATCAGGTTGCCACAACCCACAGCTAACAATTTTAAAATCAAACCTCAAATCATAAATATGCTTCCAAAATTCACAGGATTAGAGGATGCTTATATATTTATTAGAGAATTTGAGGAGGTATGTGCAACCATGAAACTGTAATTAACAGAGGATGAGGTCAAACTTAGATTAATCAACTTTGCCCTTAAGGACAATGCTAAGAAGTGGCTTTATAGTCTGCCAAACTATTCTGTCACTACCTGGGAGGGCTTTGTGAGAACATTTTTAAAAGAAGTATTTCCCCCATCATAAAACAGCTAGGATTAGGAATGAAATAAATCAATTTTACCAACTAGCTGGTGAATCATTTTGGAAGTACTTTGATCGTTTCAAGAATCTTTTGACCCAATGCCCACACCATGGAATAGAAACTTGGAGACTATGCCAGATCATCTATGAGGGTTAGATTCAAACTCAAGAACCATGCTAGAGTCTATGTGCCAAGGCCAATTTATGGACAAAGAAACTACTGAAGCTTGGCAATTCTTAGAAGACCTAGCCGAGAAAAATTTACAGTGGGAAACAACTAGGGAACCTGATAAAGCTACACCTTCAAGAGGAGGAATGCATCAAATTCAACCAACCCTAGCATCAGAGGCCAAGATTGCAACCTTAACACGTAGATTGGAAGCCTTAGAATTACAGAGACCAGCCAATGTAAATCAAATATCTGCACCCATGTGTAAAGGGTGCAATGCACCAGACCATGTCTTAGAAGAATGTTCCTACTCGAATGAGTGTGCACAGGTGAATGCCACCTATCAAGGACCATTGAACAATCCTTATGCACCCACATATAACCCAGGTTGGAGGAATCACCCGAATTTCTCATGGTCCCAGAATCCTAATATAGGTAATCCAAATTTCAATCAGCAAAATCTAAGGTCCAACCCAGTGATGAACAACCCACCAGGCTTCCATGATAATGACAAGAAAATTACCTCTTTAGAGAAAAAGCCTAGAAGCCATGATGAAAAACATACCAGCTTTATGCAAACTATGGGTCAACTCATAAATAATAACACCCAAGCTATAGCCCGTCTGGAAATGCAAGTAAGTCAGCTGGCTTCGACCATTAGTGAACGAGAACATGGTAGGTTACCTAGCCAACATGAGCCAAATCCTAGGAACCAAAATGGTCCACGACCCCAACAAGGAAACCAGTTAATGGTGTAAATGCCATTCATACCTTAAGATCAGAAAAACAAATAGACAATAAGGTAGTTGCACTTGATGATATAGATGACTCATCTGCCGAGTCACCTTCTAAAACTACTACCTTTCAACCTCAAGCACCAGAAACTGAAAATTCACCTAGTCTAGTACTTAAAAGTCCTAGAGCTCCTTTTCCAAACAGACTGAAATCCAATAAATCTGAACATTTAGACAAAATTTTAGAGGTATTTAAACAAGTCCAAGTTAATATTCCTCTTTTAGATATAATCCATCAGGTTCCAACTTATGCCAAATTTTTAAAAGATCTCTGCACTAGGAAAAGGACCACTAATGTACCAAAGAAAGCATTTTTGGCTGCAAGTGTCAGTTCATACCTATCTAGCCATGTGCCAATTAAATATAAGGACCCTGGAGCTCCAACAATTTCTTATGTTATTGGAGAAACCAATATAAAAAAGGCCTTGCTAGATCTAGGAGCTAGTGTGAATATCCTTCCATATTCGGTGTATGAACAACTAGGATTAGAAAAACTTCAACCTACTGGGATCACATTACAGTTAGCCGATAGATCTCTCAGGATCCCTAAGGGAATGGTCGAGGATGTTCTGATAAAGGTTGAAAATTTCATTTTCCCTGTAGATTTTATTGTTTTAGAGACTGAGCCAGTTGCGAATCCTAAAGGACATATACCTGTCATTTTAGGAAGACCATTCTTAGCTACGGCCAATGCTGAAATCAATTGTCGAAATGGTCTAATGAAGTTATCCTTTGGGAATATGACCATTGAGCTTAATGTTTTTAACTTAGAACAGGAATCCTCTTCTCATGCTGATGTCAATGTAGTCCAAGATGGTATTTATGAATCCATTGACATTAGTGATGATGAAGTCGACCTAGAGTCTAACCCCTGGATAATCCATGAGTCTGAGGATGTCAATGAAATACTTAAAGAAAATCAGATTAATCAAGAATCGACACTTCCTACTGAACCAATCATTGAGATGGTGAACCATCACCTAAACCATCGATAGAGGAAGCACCCATTTTAGAACTGAAACCCCTCCCAGAACATCTCAAGTATGCATATCTAGGACCCAAAGAAACTTTGCCTGTAATTATTGCATCAGACCTAGATCCCAAGCAAGAGGAGGAGTTAGTGTCAGTTCTAAAAGCAAATCAGGAAGCAATAGGTTGGACCATTGCAGATATCAAAGGAATAAGCCCTTCTATAGTTCAACATAGAATATACTTAGAGGAAGAGGCTAAACCAACAAGAGAAGCCCAAAGAAGGCTTAATCCAGTTATGAAGGATGTAGTTAAAAAGGAGATTCTGAAACTCCTAGATAGTGGAATAATTTACCCTATTTCTGATAGCTCTTGGGTAAGCCCAGTTCAAGTAGTACCCAAGAAATCTGGGATAACAGTGGTCCAAAATGATGCAAATGAACTTATCCCAACTAGGACCCAAACGGGATGGAGGGTCTGTATAGACTATAGAAAGTTGAATGCTGCGATAAGGAAAGATCACTTTCCTTTGCCATTTATTGATCAAATGTTGGAAAGACTAGCCGGACAAGAGTTTTACTGTTTTCTTGATGGATACTCCGGTTACAACCAGATCCCCATAGCCGCTGAAGATCAAGAAAAGACTACATTCACCTGTCCATTTGGTACTTTTGCCTATAGACGAATGCCCTTTGGACTATGTAATGCACCGGCAACCTTCCAGAGATGCATGATCAGCATGTTTTCAGATATGATAGAACGATTTCTAGAAATTTTTATGGATGACTTTTCTGTTTTTGGCCTAACCTTCTCCGAGTGTCTGAATCACCTGCAATTAGTTCTAGAACGATGTAAGGAGAAGCACCTAGTTCTCAACTGGAAAAAATGTCAGTTTATGGTCAAACAGGGAATAGTTCTTGGCCATGTCATTTCTAAAAAAGGGATTGAAGTGGACAAGGCCAAAATAGATCTAATTGCAAGTCTTCCACCACCTAAATCTGTGAAAGAAATACGTTCATTTTTAGGTCATGCTGGATTCTATAGAAGGTTTATTGCCAACTTTAGCAAAGTAGCACGTCCACTGACTAATCTTTTGGCAAAGGATACCAAATTTGAATTTACTCATGAGTGCTTGGAATCCTTTGAATTTCTAAAAAATGCACTTGTATCAGCTCCAATCATTCATCCTCCTGTCTGGTCTGAACCATTTGAATTAATGTGTGATGCATCCGATCATGTTGTGGGCACAATCTTAGGTCAACGAATAAATAAGCTGCCTAGAGTGATATATTATGCAAGTAAAACCTTAAATGATGCGCAGCTTAACTACACCACAACTGAGAAGGAGTTCCTTGCCGTTGTCTTTGCTTTAGAGAAATTTGGATCTTATTTGGTTGGGACCCACACCATTGTTTACACCGATCACTCAGCCATTAGACATCTCCTAGCAAAGAAGGATGCCAAGGCACGTTTAATCAGATGGATTTTGCTCCTTCAAGAATTTGACCTAGAAATTAAGGACAAGAAAGGCACTGAGAACGTTGTAGCAGATCATTTATCCCGAATTCCAGTCGCACCATCTAGTGAACCACCCATCAATGAATCTTTCCCAGATGAGCAACTCATGTCTGTGTCTACTGAACCTTGGTTTGCTGATATTGTAAATTATTTAGCCATAGGTAAGATACCTTCTCATTGGACTAAGCAGGATAAATATAAATTCTTTGCCCAAGTGAAGTATTTCATTTGGGATGATCCTTACCTTTTTAAACAATGTCCTGATCAAATTATTAGAAGGTGTATCCCAGATAACGAAGTCATGAATATTTTATCTTTTTATCATGATCAAGCATGTGGGGGTCACTTCGCGTCTAAGAAAACTGCTGCTAAGGTTCTCCAATGTGGTTTTTATTGGCCCAATTTGTTTAAGGATGCTCATGAATATTGTAAAAGTTGTGCTCAATGTCAGAAAATGGGTCGAATCACCAAGCGACACATGATGCCACTCAACCCAATCTTGGTAGTTGAAGTTTTTGATGTTTGGGGAATCGATTTCATGGGACCATTTCCAAATTCCTTTGAAAATAAATATATTCTAGTAGCAGTTGATTATGTTTCAAAGTGGGTAGAAGCAATTGCATGTAGAACACCCGATAGCAAAATGGTCATTAAGTTTCTTAAAAAAAATATTCTCTCCCGTTTCGGTATTCCTAGGGCAATCATTAGTGATCGGGGAACCCATTTTTGTAACCGACCTTTTGCAACATTGATGAAAAAGTATAATGTCACCCATAAATTGACCACACCATATCATCCTCAAACTAGTGGACAAGTTGAAGTGTCAAACCGACAAATCAAACAAATTCTGGAAAAAACTGTTAGTGCCAATAGAAAGGATTGGTCTTTGAAATTAATTGATGCACTTTGGGCATACCGAACCGCTTTCAAGACCAATCTAGGAATGTCTCCTTATAGGATTGTGTTTGGTAAACCATGTCACTTGCCTATTGAGATAGAACACAAAGCCATGTGGGCCATCAAACAACTAAATACAAATTTGAACGATGCTGGAAACCATAGAAAGCTTCAGTTGAATGAATTAGAAGAACTTAGAAATGAAGCCTATGAAAATGCAAAGATATATAAGGAACGAACCAAAGCATTTCATGATCAATTAATTATGAGAAAAACTTTTAATATCGGACAAAAGGTACTCTTATATAACTCTAGATTACATCTGTTTCCAGGAAAGCTTAGGTCTAGATGGACAGGACCATTTTTAGTAAAGAAAGTCTTTTCACACGGAGCTGTTGAAATTGAAAACCCAAGTAATGGTGTTATCTTTAAAGTTAATAGTCAATGATTAAAACTATTCTTGGAATTACCTGTCAAGACTATTGAAGATGCCATGGTTCTTTATGAACCAACTTATTCTGATTAAGTTGCTTCGAGGTTTGGTCTGGCTGAAGACATAAAACTTAGCGCTTCTGGGAGGCAACCCAGCTTATTTAATTTCTAATGCTTTCTTTGTTTTCAGTTTGCTTAGGACAATTAAATTAGATAAACTCCATTGGGGACAATGTCGGTCAAGTTGGGGGGAGAGCTTGAACAAAATCAGGTGTTATCATTTCTTTTTCCTTTCACTATGAGTTATTTCTTGCATTTAATATATTATGTAAAATATATATATATATATATATATATATATATGAAATAAATTAATCTATAAAAGAAATAAGAGTAAGTTAGAAAGTATTTGCTAATGTAGTGAGTCACGGAGAAGATTAGCTGGTTAGACTCTTGGTGGCTTAGGTCATTTAAAGACTATTAGCACTTCCAATTGCACATGCACACTAACAAGGTAAAGTAGGTGTTAATTGTAAGGTCAATTAAGGATTTGAGTATTATTTAAATTAGATAATTTTTTCTACACCCCAATTGAAGAAATTTGAATTTAAGGAAAGAGCTACCTGCCTGAAATAAAATGCAAAACACAGAGTAAATGTGGATTGCCCTAAGCCTAGTAACCGGGTCTCTTCATCTAAGTCAAGTGTTGAGATTCGCGTCAAACGGTGGTGGGAAGGCCAGGATGCTCAACAAAAAAAAAAAAAAAAAAAATAGTGTGAAAGCTACCTTAGTTCTTTGTTTAATCTGGGGTGTATAGAAAATTAATCGAACTAAGTTATGAAAAATGATACAATTGGCCTGTACAAGTTAATACTGAAATACTAAGTTAGTTATCACTCACACAAGTGCTATAAAACTTTAAGTGTACTCTAAGAAAGCTTCTAAGTAGACCGACTACCGATTCTAATTCGAAGCTCATTACTTAGTAATACTAGAAAACTTCTTGAATTTCGATCTTAAATTAATTTGCAAAGGAAGGATCTTTTTGAATTATGATCTTATTTTGGTACATTGCTAAGGGACTAGCAATGATTAAGTTGGGGGGTGTGATTTATGTCACAAATTGACATAAAAAGTATCAATTAATATCTAAATTATCTAATTTTATTAAGAAATTGATACTTATTATTATATTTTGCAGAAGAAGAGATCATCAATAGAAAGAACAAGAAAAGAGGATTCCAACGGCGTAAATTTTATGCAAAACGGAGTTAAATTGACCCAGAAATTGAAGAATGAAGAAAGAAGACTCAATTGGGTCAAACCCGAGTCAAATCAGATCAAAATTGATCAAAAATCAACTGATTTGGTGATCTGATTAGCCGCCTGGTCCACAGCAACAGGCGCGTGGACCATGGACCCATCGACATACCATAAACCCCCCTAACAACTCTCTAAAACCTCTTAGTCCCACATCGAAAGTTTTGAAAACCTTATAACCCCCAAATGCCTATAAAAAGCCCCCAAAGGCCCTTGTTTTATGTATTATTCTTCCTTCCGATCAAGCTTGTAACCTTAGATAGTGGGGTTTTTAGCTCTCTTTTCAAGCTTCGAGCTTTGAGGTTTTTGTAATAAATTTTTTTATATAAAATCTTATTTTTATGCAATTTCATCTCTTTACATTATGCAATTTATTTTTCTTGCAATTAGGATAGTTTAATTTATACAATTTAATTTTATGCAATTAGGTTAGTTTAAATTATGCAGTTTAAATTTATGCAATTAGGATAGTTTAATTTATAAAATTAGGGTAGTTTATTTTTCTGTATTTAAATTTTGCAAGTAGATTTAGATCATGTCTAGCTAAGCATCCCTTCTAGGGTTTGCGATGAAGCTAGATCATGAGTAGGGATTTTACATAGGGTTCTTTCTTTTTCTTAGGGTTTCTTTTTCTTCCTCTTTTGTCAAGAATTTTTGATGAACTACAGTTGGGTCAGAATCCCTTCATAGTTCATGCTTGATTCAGTGCATAGGAAGAGAAAACCCTAAGGGATCCTAGTTACTACTCCCCTGTAAAGAATCTTGATGGGTTATCGTTGGGCCTTAGTCCCTTCATAATCTATGCTTGGGAAAGACAAGAGGAGTAGTCGTTAGGATCAATAAGAAAAATTCTAGGTAGAATTTTCTAATCTAGATCTAGTGGATTCAAAAAAACCCTAGATCCTTAGTCTTATTGTCTTTAGCAAACAACTTTCGACTTTCGATTTTTGTTAAATCTCGCTTGAGCATAGATTTGAAAATCATTTTTAAACCAAGTCTCTGTGGGATCGATCCGTACTCGCTGGTCGTGCTACTCTGCACACCATGCGCTTGCGGTTTTATTTACAAATTTTAAGATTTTGCACATCAACAACCATCAGATCAGATAGGAACCTCTAATGTATGTGACCCCGCAGGTTCGAACCTAAGCCGGTAGCACAGGAACCAATTCCTGTACTAATCGAAGTGACCATCTAGCAATGATACTCGACGTCTGGATAGGTCGAATAGTCATAATTGCAATAGTCAGAACCTATGTGAATATGGTTACTATATAATTCATCCCTTTTGACCCCTGTGTTTAGGATGACTCAGGATTAAACTGTCAACCCTGATTAGATCATCCGAATCGTGCTCAACTCAAACAGTCCTGTGACTCCTCACTAAGACTACCCTGGCCAAGGTTTTGCTAAATTGAAATATGACTGTACACAGCTCCAGAACTGGAGTGGTCAATCCCATCTTGACACACGCACCGACAAGTCAAGTACTTGACTACACCCAATATCCTTCCGTCACTGAATTAGAAATTCAGGTAGTCCAATGCCTAAGTACAGTGAGTTGCTTGCAAGTCACCGTGGCGATCTCAGGTCGGAGGGATAGTTATACCTATATCCCATCGGAGCAAATCTTGACACTAGAAAAGGCTCCGGAGTCAGTCACGTTCAGTGCAGATGTACCTTTACATCTCACCTGTATGCCATACCAATATCTCCACACTCCTTGGTTAAGAGGACAACCAACCCATATGGCACACAATGACCTATGCTTGATAAACATTATTGTCCTTGGTAACAACGTATCATTTGGTCGCGAACATGTTTAAGGACTAAACGACAAATCCTCCTTTGTTGAGTCTAAATAGTCCTAAGGACTTCACCACAACACAGGAGTTCATTAGAAGATGAAACAATTTATGATGAAAAATATCAAAATAATTTTTATTTATTTATAATTTATATATACTAATACAAAAGGAGCACAACCGTCAACAGACTGATGATTGGCTTTGGGATACTATTCCCAACAATCTCCTACTTGGCCTAAAGCCAATCGGTGCAGTATCTAATACCCATCTTCGACTTGAAGTCGTCGAACTCCTTCACTGCAATGGCTTTAGTGAATGGGTCTGCCAGGTTCTCCTTCCCATCAATCTTCTGAAGATCGACGTCACCTCGATCCATAATTTCTCGGATGAGATGGTAGCGGTGCAGAATATTCTTCGTCCGCTGGTGTGCCTTTGGTTCCTTCGCCTAAGCAATGGCTCCAGAGCTGTCACAGTAGAGCAGAACTGGACCAACAAGGGAGGGTGCTACTCTGAGCTCGATGATGAATTTTCTCAGCCACACCACTTCTTTGGCAGCATCTGATGCAGCGACATACTCCGCCTCGCAAACTGAATCAGCCACTGTGTACTGCTTGAAACTTTTCCAGCAAACAGCCCCACCATTAAGGGTAAAAATAAATTTCGACACACTCTTGCTGTCATCGTGATCAGACTGAAAACTAAAGTCTGTAAACCCTATAAGTCTCAAGTCCGATTCACCATAAACAAGCCACTGGTCCTTAGTATTTCTTAAATACTTCAGGATGGTTTTAACAACCTTCTAGTGATTCTCCCCTGGATCAGATTGGTATCTACTCACTACCCCTAGTGAGTATGCCACATCTGGTCGTGTACATGTCATGGCATACATCATAGATTCCACTGCTGAGCATATGGAATTCTACCCATACGCTCTCTCTCTTGAGGTATTGTCGGACAATCCCTCTTCGAGAGAGAAATTCCATGGCCTATCTTGAAATTCTCCATGCTGAATCTCTTCAGCATAGTATCAATGTACGTGGACTGAGATAAGCCAAGCAACCTTTTAGATCTATCCCTATAAATCCTCATCCCTAGGATGTAGGAAGCTTCTCCCAGATCCTTCATGGAGAATTGTGACGATAGCCAAATCTTTATTCCCTGTAATGCAGGGATATCATTCTCGATTAAGAGAATGTCATCCATATACAATATAAAAAATACTACTTCTGGACCATTAGCCCACTTATAAATGCAGGGCTCTTCTCCGTTCTTAAGGAAGCCATACGTCTTGATCATCCTATCAAAACGTATGTTCCAACTCCGGGATGCCTGCTTAAGTCCATAAATGGACCTCTGTAGCCTGCACACCTTAGACTCATCTGTGAATGTGAATCCTTCAGGTTGTATCATATACACCTCTTCGTCCAGCTCTCCGTTTAGGAAAGCTGTCTTCACATCTATCTGTCAGATTTCATAGTCCAGATGGATAGCTATCGCAAGCATAATCTGAATGGATTTGAGCATTGCCACAGGAGAAAATGTCTCGTCATAGTCTATACCATAACATTGACGATATCCCCTGACAACCAGACGGGCTTTATAGGTTTCTACCTTTCCGTCTGCGCCCCTCTTCCTCTTGAAGATCCACTTACATCCTATGGGTTTTACTCCTTCGGGTGGGTCAACCAATGTCCACACATCGTTGACCTTCATGGACTTCATTTCGGATTTCATGGCCTCTAGCCATTTCTCAGAGTCAGGTCTCTGCATTGCATCCATGTAGGTGATCGGATCCTCATCATTTTCATCAAATTCGATAGGATCTCCATCCCGGACCAAGAAATCATAGTATCTGTCCGGTTGACGTGGTACTCTACCAGATCGCCTTAAGGGTGCAGGAACAATGGGCTCCGGATCTGATCTAATCAAATCTGATTCAAGTTCAGCGACTTGTGTCGGTTTTTCTACCTACCGAACTTCCTCAAGTTCGACCTTAGAGGCAACAGTCCCTTCACCAAGAAACTCCTTTTCTAAAAAGATTGTCTTAAGGCTGACAAACACCTTTTGCTCATCAGCTAGGTAGAAATAATACCCTTTGGTCTCTTTTGGGTACCCTATGAAATTATACTTATCAGACCTAGGTCCAAGCTTGTCCGTAATTAAATATTTAACATAAGTCGGACACCCCCAAACCCTAAGGTGCGAGAGTACTGGCTTACGTTCTATCCATAACACATATGGCATTTTGGTTACAGACTTACTCGGAATCTTATTTAGAAGGTAACAAGCCGATTCGAGCATATATCCCCAGAGAGAGATCGGCAGACCAACAAATCCCATCATGGATTGGACCATGTCTAACAAGGTCCGATTCCTCCTTTCAGACACACCATTATGCTGTGGTGTTCCAGGAGGAGTCCACTGAGAGAGAATCCCATTCTCCCCTAAATATGTCAAAAATTCATTGGAAAGGTATTCACCTCCTCGATCAGATCGAAGAGTTTTAATATACTTTTCAATTTATTTTTCTACCTTATTTCGAAATAGTTTGAATATTTCAAATGACTCCGACTTATGCTTCATTAAATAGACATACCCATACCTCGATAGGTCGTCTGTGAAGGTTATGAAGTAGAAATATCCACCTCTTGCACTTGAGCTCATGGGTCCACATACATCAGAATGTACCAGACCTAAGAGTTTACTGGCTCGCTCACTTTTTTCAGTAAAAGGTGACTTGGTCATCTTCTCAAGAAGACAGGACTCACAGGTTGGAAGTGATTCACAATCACCAACTTCAAGAATTTTTTCTTGAGCCAACCTGTTTATCCTGTTCTTATTGATATGACCTAGCCTATAGTGCCAAAGGTAGATATCTGACACATTATCTATTCTAGGATATTTACCGAAGGTTTGAACCACATTAACAGGCTGTGACAGTAAGTAAATTTTATTATCTAGTTGTCCAACAAACATTGTAATACTATTCAAAATGATATTGCAAACGTTTTCTTTTATTAAAAATTGATAACCGTACATGGCCAAAAGGCCTACAGAAATAATATTTAATAAAAAGCTTGGATAATAGTGACATTCACTTAGAATTACATTACGAGAATTGATTACAAGGTTCATGATTCCTAAAGCTAGAACTGGAACTTTGCTTCTATCTCCAACGTTCAGAAACCTCTCGCCATCATCAAATCTCCTACTGACCTGCAGATCCTGCATCGAATTGCAAATATGATAAGAGCTTCCGGTATCCAATACCCAGGTAGTAGTATCACAAATGAAAAAGTTGCAAGGTGTTATCATATAATTACCTTGCTTCTTCTTCGGCCTGTTTGGATCTAGGGAGGCAATGTATAGAGGACAGTTCCTCTTCCAATGCCCCTGCTTCTTGCAAAAGAAGCACTCCGTCTGGCTCTGGTCGGGCTTGCACTTCTTGGTCTGACCCTGTGCTGACGTTCCAGCATGCGGCTGCACCTTCTTATTCTTCTTCTTTTTGTTTTTCTTTCCTTTTTTAAAAGGTCGACAACCAGAAGAAGACCCTCCCACAATATTCACCGACTCCTTATGGAGCTGGTGGTCCTTCTCAAAGTTCTACAGCAACCCCAACAAGCCGTGGTAGTTCACTGCAGACTTTGTCATTCGAAAATGAGTAAGGAAGGGGAGGAAGGACTTGGGCAATGAATTAAGGATCGCATCCTTATCGAGCTGCTCGTGCAGGGGAAAGCCCAGTTTATTTAGACGCTCAATCATTTCGATCATGTACAGTACATGATCGATGACTGAGGCCCCATCCCTCATCCGAGCATTGAAAATGGCACAACTAGTTTTGTACCTTTCAACGTCGTCAGGCATGCCAAAGGAGTCGCTCAACATTTGAAGCATCTCCTGTGGCTGAGCGTTCTCAAACCTGTGGCTAAACTCATCATTCATTGCCGCCAGCATTATGCATCGAACGGTGGTCCGATCGTTGAGCCACTTCTGGTAAGTATCTCGGACCATCCCTCTAGCGTTCGGGGCTAGCTCCTCGGGTGCCAAATCCGTTACAACATAAAGGATCCACTCATACTCAAGGATGATTTTTAATTTTTGATACCAGCTATCAAAATTAGGTTCCATGAGCTTGTCATTATCTAATAATGATCGAAGCGATAGGGTAGTGGTCATAGCTGCATAAAGAAAAACTAGACCTCTATTAGTACATAAATTATTAATACTAAAGACTTGGACTTTCGTCTAAAGTTTCTCCCAATATTTTTACGAACTGGTAGCCTCAACCTCCAATTCGAAGAATTACTTTAATTTCTTAATGGGTACTAGAATCCACACAGACTACACATGAGCCCAACTTTGGTTGGTCAATCCATGTGCATCTATGGGTAGGTTCATAACCAGTTGTTTCTCTAAACAACTTCTAGTAATAAATTTTTGCCCCAGAACCTAATCAGTAGGCTTTGGCCTCCATTGAAAAGATCTGGTTAGGTCCAATCATTAACATGACTTGATTTGATGAATCGGACCAATAAATGATCAGGTCCGACTTTGGTCGGCCAACCTGACCACCATCAGAAAGACTCAAACCAAATTATCATACTATGAATAATAATTCCATTAGTTAATAAGCATCAGGCCTTTGGACCTCCAGTGATTATTAAACTAATGGACTCATTATCACTCACTTAATGGGAGGCTATGACTTAGTTATCACTATAACTTAATCATTTTAGGGACCTAATAATTTTGAAGATTTTATTAAGTGAAGGAAGATAAGAAATTAACCAGCCAATTTCAATCCTCCCACTGACTTCACCAAGTCAGATTAAAAAAGATTTAATTAAAGTCGGCATTAGGAGCACCTAAATCAGTCACACTGATTTACCTAATGACATGGATGAGCCCTAATCACCAAGTGATCTAATCAAAACCTAACTCACCAAGTTGGCCAGGTAAGTGAGATTAGTGGTGGGGATATGCCATTAACTCGTCAGAGATCGAATCAATGCGAGTAGCTCCCACTTAAGAATCACTGGTCAAACTGTCGAACTTACCTTAGACACCAACCGGTTCATTAGTTTTAATTTGATCAACTTAGTAAATAGGGTTCCACCGCGTAGCCATGAATTAAGTCCATCTTAGTCTAGTTAAAGACATGAACTCATTCAACTACAACTATTGGAGTTGAGTCTAGAGTGTCCTTGACCTAATCTAATTCAACTTTTGATTAGATTTGACCAATTACTCTAATTAGTCTATTTCTTTAAGCTAACCTTAGGTCTAACCCAATTATGGACCTAATCCATCTAACCCATTGACCCACAAGTTTATACAATTATCTTAGGTCTTAATTCATAATTCTAGACCAACTTGACAACATTAATTCTTTTAATTAAGTATTTAGACTGATGGGTCAGGGTTTGGTATTTCAAAAATAATTTTTAAATTTAAAAATTTTATTTTCTGTTCATCAAATATGTTGACTCATTTCACAAATAGATCAGCACATTTCATAAATAGCAATCCTATTGCTAATTACATAACAGAAAATAACTCAATCAAAATAAATCATGAATATTCCTTTAGATCTAATCTAACACATTCATGATAAATTTTACAATTGAACATTTACAATTAAGTCCTTTCGCCACTTCATCTGCATGGGATATAATTGCAGCGGCACCCCTACCGCCATAGGAACCCCATCGAATGGGAGGAGAG